>NC_067401.1:218277500-218422500 GCF_016432865.1 Antechinus flavipes | reverse complement strand
TCATTTTAATTGTTGGTATTATTAATGCTTACCTATATAACCATGGACAAATTCACTTAATCTTCTAAGTTTCAGTCTTCTCATCTGTAAAAGAAGGAGATTAGACTAGCTAGCTGTTTTTTAAGTTCATGTCCAAATTTAGGTCCTGGGATCAGTGAATGCAAAGCAGTGGAGGCTGCTTTGATTTCCAGTGAATTTTGCTGCTTTCAAGGGCATGGACCCCATCTGAGATGGTCCATATTTTCTGTTACCCTGTCTATCCCGGTACTCCCTTGTCACCATTACCTCATAAACTAAAGGCCTCCTAGATTCAGGTAGGTGATCATTCCTTTACAGAAGTGAGATCAGACAGCATGGAAATGAGACAAAAGAGAATTTTTTCTTTCAACAAACATTCATTGTGTGTTTGCTTTATGCTAGGCACTAGGATAGCCAGGATATAAATGAAAGGCGCTTACATTGTTCTAGAGTAGAACATATATATATATACACACAAGGAAAGAGGGGGGAGGAAGAAGGGGAGAAGGAGAGGGAGAGAGAGACAGAGATAGAGAGAGGCAGAGACAGACAGAAACAGAGACAGAGAGAGAGAGGTGGGAGAAAGAGAAGGAGAGAGAGAACATTTATACATAAATAACCAAGGGGTGGAGTCTAGAAACAGGAAAAGCTTATAGGAGTTTGCCTATAACTGTGCTTTGAAAGAAGTTAGAGGTTCTCATTCTCCAATTGATAAATGGTCAAAGGATATGAACAGACAATTCTCAGACGAAGAAATTGAAACTATAGACATATGAAAATATGCTCCAAATCATTATTAATCAGAGAAATGCAAATTAAGACAACTCTGAGATACCACTACACACCTGTCAGATTGGCTAGAATGACAGGGAAAGATAATGGGGAATGTTGGAGGGGATGTGGGAAAACAGGGACACTGATACATTGTTGGTGGAATTGTGAACACATCCAGCCATTCTGGAGAGCAATTTGGAACTATGCTCAAAAAGTTATCAAACTGTGCATACCCTTTGATCCAGCAGTGTTTCTAGTGGGCTTATACCCCAAAGAGATACTAAAGAAGGGAAAGGGACCTGTATGTGCCAAAATGTTTGTGGCAGCCCTGTTTGTAGTGGCTAGAAGCTGGAAAATGAAAGGATGTCCATCAATTGGAGAATGGTTGAGTAAATTGTGGTATATGAATGTTATGAAATATTATTGTTCTGTAAGGAATGACCAGCAGGATGAATACAGAGAGGACTGGCGAGACTTACATGAACTGATGCTGAGTGAAATGAGCAGAACCAGGAGATCATTATATACCTCAACAACGATACTGTTTGAGGATGTATTCTGATGGAAGTGGATCTCTTCGATAAAGAGAGCCTTAATTGATCAAAGATGGACAGAAGCAGCTACACCCAGAGAAAGAACACTGGGAAATGAATATAAACTGCTTGCATTTTTGTTTTTCTTCCCGGGTTATTTATACCTTCTGAATTCAGTTCTCCCTGTGCAACAAGAAAACTGTTCGGTTCTGCACACATATATTGTATCTAGGATATACTGCAACCCATTCAACATGTAAAGGACTCTTGCCATCTGGGGGGAAGGGGTGGAGGGAGGGAGGGGAAAAATCGGAACAGAAGTGAATGCAAGGGATAATGCTGTAAAAAATTACCCTGGCATGCGTTCTATCAATAAAAAGTTAAAAAAAAAAAAAAAAAAGAAGTTAGAGGTTCTACAAGATAGAGGTAAAAGAATATATTACACATACTGTATACAAGCAGGGAGTGGAAAATTTGAATGTTATGTCTGGGAAACTCCTACCAAGTCAGGCTCGACTCAAAAGGGAATGAAATGTAGTCAGTCAACAAGCATTTATTAAGCCTCTACTCTTATGTACCAGGCACTGCACTAGGCACTGAGACACAAATATAAAAATAGTCCCTGCTCTCAAGGAATTTTGTAATGACTAAAATTTATGTAGTGTGCGCTATGTGCCAGACACTAGGCTAAGCACTTTATAATTATTATCTTACTTGATCCTCAACAGCAGGAGGTGGGTATTATGAGTAACCTCATTTTAGTTGAGGAAACCAAGGTAAACAAAAGTGACTTGACAAGGTCACACTGCTAATAAGATTGAATTTGAATTCAGATCTTCTGACTCTAGGCCTGATGCTCTCTCCAGGGATTATCTCTCTAGTTCATGCTAAAGGAAGATTTGTGAGGCTCCTTTCGTGTCCTTTTGCAAAGCATTTCCAGTTGATACCACAGGGCCTGAGTACCCCAAGAGGACCATATATCCAGAGCTATCTTGAAGACCATCCTGCCCAACCCTCTCATTTTACAGATGAGGAGACTGAGGCCTGGGAATCTTAAGGAAGTTGTCCAAAGTCACAGAGGTTAGTAAGTGTCAGGAGAAGGGTTTGAACCTGGGAGCCTGTACTCTTTGCCCTGTGGCCATCCTTTTGTTTTTTGCTCTCTGGTCTTGGCAGTATTGTTGAATTTGAAGACGTACCAGGGATTAGGGATATTCAAAACCATAGACAGTCATGGAATTATACATGTGTGATCTGCAGTCATATGTAGTCAGTTTATTTAAAAATCTTCTGCTCCTAACGTTGGTAGCTAGAAGCAACTCTGTTCTTCTTTAGTGGAACTTAGAGTAGGAAACAAGTTGACTGGTCTCAGTTTCCAGAAACTGAGCCTTTTACCATTCTCTTCTTAGGGACTCTGGGGCAGTGGATTTTCCTCATTGGCTCTTGGGAAGTTAGAATGCATTGAGAGAATGCCTTTTCTGAATTATTCCCTTTACAATCAATTAATTTCACATTGTATGTCTCAAAGAGAACATAGGTACCTACATTCCCTTGAGTGTAGACCTGCCCATGCTAAGCAGTTTGGATTGACTTTTGGTGAACCTAGGCTAGCAAGAGAATGGCTTGCGGGGTTCTTTGATGGTCAGAGTCAGAGATTTTCCAGGATTGTCCTCCTCTCCCCAAATGGTTTTTTTGGCTTCTTAAAAGGACATTTTTTTCTCCTTATAGAAATGAACATTTGAGCCTAGGTGGTTGGTACCACATAGGATCAGATTCTTAGTCCATTCAGCTTGGAATTCTGCTTCTGATGGTGGCCTAAGGGGAGGTTTTGTGGAAGGGCATGGCTATCTGCTATAATAACATTTTCACAAAGCTTATATCTTGTGTTATAAGTGATGGGGTACTACTAGACTGTAAGCAGGGAGACGTAGATTCAAATCTTAGATCACTTAATGACTTCTTCTGGGTAAGTCATTTCTGTTTCCCTCTGTTTCTTCATTTGTAAAATGAGGGGGTTGGACAGATGGCCAACTGAGCTTCTTTTCAGATCTAGGATCCTGTGATCTCAAATGCGATAAGGTTTCTGAAGAAAGGAAGTATCACTTTCGGTGGAAATTTAGGACTCATGTATAACTCATGTTAGGATGGAGGAATATACACAGTCACATAATTTGAAAGTCAGAAGGATTTCAGTGGTCACTGAATCCAACCCATATAATTCCTAATATAAGCTTCCTGAAAAATGCCCTTCTAATCTCAGCTTGAACTCTTCAAAGAGGGAGATCTTCCCTCCTTTCTGGGCAGCCACTCCACTTTTTGAGGGTCTAATTGTTAGGAATTTTCTTCCTGACTTTGGGGCCTAAAGTCATCTCTTTTTGCTCCTGGCTCTGCCCTCTGGAACAAATAAAACAAATCAAGTCTCCTTTTCTTGTGACACGCTCAAACAACTTGCCTTGTTTTGGCAAGATTAGAATATGTTAGGTAGGAAAATTAAGCTCAGCCAGGAAAGAGAAGTTACAAGTTACAAAAAAAAAAAAAAAAAAGACTGATACCATATCATCCCTTCATTCTACATAATACCAAGCCCTTGAGTTTAACTCAGTGCATTTAAAAGTTAAATCATTATAAACAGAAAGTTAGGAGCCACTATGTGCAGTGTACATTTCCTGATATTTACTTTTATCAGAGCATTTTAAAATTCTCATTGTTGGGCATGCCTGTCTAATATGTGTTGCCTTTCAGATTTACTATTTCCTATCTGATGTCTACATTATCACATGGTAATACAGAAGAACTGAGAAGCGTGGAGAAAACAATCCCAAACTGTTTCTGAATTTGTCCCCACTTTTGAACTTAACAAATTATTGTACCAAGTTCTTATCTCAGTCACAGGTAGCCAGGCTACTTTTGGAATCCCTTCCTAAGATGACCAAATCTTTGGGCAGTCTAATAGAACTAATGGACAGGTACTGGAATTTAACCTGCTGCTGGTGGAACAACAAACTAGTAATTACTTAGACTGAAGAGGCCCTCCCTTCCATAGTCACATTTTCTTTGCACCCTCACTTCAGGCTGTAAAAGGAAGCTTCAGTATCCAAGTCAAACTCAAGTGTTACCATTTATCCCAACATTGGATTTCTTAGTAACAGGTTTTCTGAAAAATAAGACTGAATTTTATTCAGCAACTATCTTGTAAGCACTTACTATGTATAAGTCTTTTTCAATGTTTTTAATGATCCTACGCTATTTCTTCCTGAAACAAAAGCCCATATTTTTAACCTTAGTATACAGTAATGCTGGTATGACTGTAGGTCATAAAGAATTATAGTCTTTCAAGAATTGATTTTGAAAGTTACCCAGAAGTCAGTTGAAAGTAAGGTAGGGTCCAACATATTATCAAGGAATAATTGTACAAGAATAAGTGGCATAAAAAATGTTGTCAGAAAACTGAAGGACCAAAAAATAACTTGCTCTTATCTTTCAGTGAGAACAAGGGATAATCAGTGGGCTGTCTGCCATGCTTTGTTTTGGTATCCAAGCAGTGTTAAGAGTTTTAAAGGAAAGTCCCCAGTAAGTTGGGAGAGAATTTACATAACGAAATGGCACTGTCCTACTGGGTGAGGAGTCTTGCTTGGTTTATAATCTGTATTACTAGAGAGGAATATTGACATCAGTGAGATCAGAGTCACTGGTGCAATTTACTAAACCTATTTAAAATTTGCTAGAACATAGACTATTTTATAAAAGCATTTCCTCACCCACAACCTTCTTCATTTAAAAAAATATATTTTATAATCTCCACATCCTCTTCTTCTAAAGATTTAGGAAGAAGGGTGGGTAACTAAGTAGGGCAGTTCAATCAAGGTGGGTGGGGGAATTTCCTTCCACTCCTTTGTTTCTCTGTCGCATTCCTCCCTACTCCTCCCTACCATGTCCCCAAGCTATAGGTTTGTGTTTTGGCAAGATTAGAATCTGGTAGGTAGGAAAATTAAGCTCAGCTAGGAAAGAGAATGGGGAGAAAGAAGTTACAAAGTCTGAAAGCAATAGATTTAGGCATGCAGACTGGAGCCCTTGCTATATGTACTCAGGGTTTTCTAAGGTCACTTGAGGTGACTTTTTTGTGTCATCTCATGCCTACTTCCAATTTCTAGCAATTTCTTCCCAATTTCCAGATATTTCTGATTTTTTTTCAGAGTATACTGTGTCACTTGTTCTTGTTTGTCCTTGAAGGAGGACTGTGACATCAGGGAGATGATGTTATGACACACAAGTGAAGTGGATTTGAGTTTGGGAGGGCTGTGTAAGGTCACCTGCCTCACTTTCCCCTCTAGAACATTTGGGTCCAGGCGCCAGATACAGATAAAAATGAATTTCTTTCTTTTCTTTTCTTTCTTTTTTCTTTTTCTTTCTTTTCTTCCTCTTTTTTTTCTTTTCTTTCTTTCCTTTTTTTTCCCTGTCACTTAAAGATTGGGGGAATTACCCAGTCTCTGAGATCATGGTTGAAAATATACAGAGGTCTGGAATTAATGGAATATGGATTCTTCTAGTACCACTACACCAAACAAAATACCTTTGTATCTGTGATCCTAAGTCCTATTAACTTGCCTACCTATTTCTGGTTCAGAATATATAACATTATTATACAAACATTAGAGTGTACTGTTCCTATGGATTTGCTTTGTGATCTTGGGCAGATTATTCTACCTCACTTGATAGTACCGTGTTTCCCCGATAATAAGACCTATCCCGAAAATAAGCCTTCCCCTTACTGTGTAAGATTCCTCTAAAATAAGCCCTCCCCGAAAATAAGCCCTATTGAGATTGCTACTGTAGTGAAGATGATCCCCTGCGCTACACGCTATATTACGGTACCCTCTGTATGCACCATCCCCCTCCCCTCCTCCCCCCTTTGGGTGAAACGCATGCTGCGCTCTGAGCTGCATTCAATCAGAGCTGCAACAGTGAGCGCGTCATCCTGTTCTTCCCCAGTGATTTGCTTGCTGGCGCCATTGAGAGCATTAAAATAAGCCCTCCCCTGAAAATAAGCCCTCTGGTGTTTTTTTTCTGTCCAAAAAAATTAATAAGACAGTGTCTCATTATTGGGGAAACATGGTAGTGGTCTTGACCTCTCTGAGTTGTTAAAAAACAGCCTTCCAAATAAGTATTTGCCTCTAGACTAAAGAATAATATTGGAACATAAAAGACTGTTCTCCTTAATGTTTGGTTATATTTTTGGTGGGGAGGGAAGAAATACTGAATCAAATTCAATAATCAGGTTTCACTGTAAAGTATTTCACTGTGAAGTTAAAGTTTTAGTTGTGTTCACAGATGAATATACTGTATGAGTAAACCCCTAACCCTTAACTAACACTCTCCCTCCCTCCCTCTCCTCTTTCCTTTCTTCCCTCTCCCTCCCTCCTTCTCTTTCCTTCTCTCTCCTTCCTTCCCCTTCTCCCCCTTTCTCCCTCTCTCCCTCTTTCCTCTCCCTTTTCTCCCCTCCCTTCTCTATCTCTCTGTTCCTCTCATTTCCTCCTCTTTCCTTTTTTTTTCTTTCTCTTCTTTTTTTTACTTTTCCCTCACTCCTCCCTTTTTTTCTTTTCTCTCCTTTTTCTTCTCTCTCCATGATTATGTGGAGGGAAGGGGATTTCTCTCACACTATGTTTATTTTGCAATTAATCTAGAGTAACAAGGACCCATTCTTTTAAAAAAAAAAAAAAAAAAAAAAAAAACTAGCAAAAACCTATGAAAGCCTAGGAGTTTAGCTTTCATGACTAACTATGCTGGATCAAGGTGGTTTTTATCATCTGCTTTTTCAGTAAGACCCTGGGTCCCTTTTTCACTAGAGCTTGGCCATGTTTCCTATAGCCCCTCCTAGTATGGAACTCTCTGCTTGTAAAAAGGACCCCAGATAGGCTTCCCAGCTGGAGGTTTGAAAGCCCCTTTCAGTGGAAGCCTTTTGTCTCTTCCTTGATGGCTCTGAGTGAGCCCTCCCAGTAATTGCTTGCCACTGGGAAATCTAGTGTTGCCTTAGGGACTTTGATGCTTATGTGTCTACTCTAAAGATTGGAATCTCTTGAAAACGGAGTGCCTCTTTGTGTTCTGTAAGCCGAGTTGCAGGGGGGGGAGGAGGGACAAAAGCAGAGACAGGTGGGCAGCAGCAGCTCTGGAGAAAGAAACCTCACTTAGGAAGGAAAGCTAATCATACTAGGAACTTCATACTTTAGAGCTAGAAGGGATCTTAGAGCTCATCTGTTTCAGCCCCCTCATTTTACAGATGAGGAAATAGGCCAAGGGAGAGGGAATGGTTTGCTCAAAGTCCCAGAATTAATATACAGGGCACCTCCCACTACTCCACTGCTTTTTTTCCCCAGAAGCTCAGACAGTCTTGGGTAGGGGCTGATTTCACCAAAGTGTATGTAGAAAAGAATTTGGGATTTGAGGTTAAAATCACATACAGGCAAGGTTCATGGCCTTATAGTAAAAAAATTTCAGCACCAAAGAAGACAGCATTGCTGTTATTGTTACCAAATACCTCTGAGATTTTTGTGACCCTTGATTTTTGATCTTTCTGTTTAGAAATAAATCCCTTTCACACTAAAAATAAATAAATGAATGAATGACTTTGCTTCCTCAACTTAATAGAAGGAAATGTTTTTCTGAATAAACAATTAAGGGTTAAAACCAATTCCTTTGAAGGCAGAAAGCCAGTTATTTTAATCATAAGAGCAACCCAAGTTTTGAAAAAAATATAGAACCTTCTTTTTTTTATTTGTAGAGATGTAAGAACTATAGATTAAAGCATCACATATTGTTAGACTTGGTTGCTAGGTTGGTTAGCTTTGCTGAATTGCCTTTCCACCCCTCTCCCACACTCTTATTTATTATTCCTTATTATCATTTTTGAATGATTTTTGAGCTGGGGGAAGACATAGGTATTTAAGATGTTCCAAAAATTTTTAAGCTTAAAACTTCATTGAGACTTTGGGGATATGTTGTGTATTAAGAAATGAATGTGATATAAAAGCAAAAGCTATCCCTTTTTATTTTTTAAGAGAGAATAGTAGTACTCTGGTGGCATTGGAAGAAATAATGGCTTCAGATCTAATTCTTCTAATCCAGTTTCCTTGATTCATAGATTCATTCAGTAAGGCTATATTGAACATTTACTATATCTATCACTATGCTAGGTGTCAAAAAGAGCAAAGACCATAGAATGGAACAATTCTTGCTTGCCTTCAATATGCTTACATTCTAGAAAATGAGGGAACCAGATAGAGATTTAAGAGACTTGGCTAAGATCACATAGTATTAAGTGTAAGGGCTAATATTCACATCCTCAAATGCAGAGACATAACCTATTTATGTAGAAACCATCTCAAAAAGTCAAAGAAAGAAAGCTATATTTCAAGGACTATAAATGTAACTAGTAAGTATTATCCATTTATGGGGAATAGAACTGGGAGAATAACTGTGGTAGAAAGAATATTGGATTGAATCAGGAAATCTGGGGTTCACTCAACCCACTAATAAGTAACTCTGTGATCTTAGAATTACAGAACCTTTGAAAATTTTACCTCTTTCACTTCATTCATTGAACATATTTTTTTTTTATTTACAAGATATATGCATGGGTAATTTTTCAGCATTAACAATTGCAAATCTTCTGTTCCAACTTTTCCCCTTCTTCCCCCATCCATTCCCCTACATGGCAGGTTGACCAATACATGTTAAATATGTTAAAGTATAAGTTAATTACAATATGTGTATACACGTCCATACATTTATTTTGCTGTACAAAAAGAATTGGACTTTGAAATAGTGTACAATTAGCCTGTGAAGGAAATCAAAACTGCAGGCAGACAAAAATAGAGGGGTTGGGAATTCTATGTAGTGGTTCATAGTCTTTCCCAGAGTTCTTTCGCTGGGTGTAGCTGGTTCAATTCATTACTGCTCTATTGGAACTGATTTGGTTCATCTCATTGTTGAAGGGGGCCATGTCCATCAGAATTGATCATCATATAGTATTGTTGTTGAAATATATAATGATCTCCTGGTCCTGCTCATTTCACTCAGTATCAGTTCATGTAAGTCTCTCCAGGACTCTGAAATCACACATTCATTTATTTAAAAAGATTTATTGAAGCCTGCTATATGCTAATCATCAAATAGAGTAAAAGTGTGTGTGTGTGTGTGTGTGTGTGTGTGTGTGTGTGTGTGTGTATTATCTGTATAGTCTTTTAAGATTTACAAAATGTTTTATACCTTGCCTCAGGTAATTAAACCACATATTATTATTCTTAATTTATAAAGGAGAAATTAAAGTCCAAAGAAGTTTAGTGTTTTATACGAGATCAAACAGCTAATATGTGTTTCTGTCAGTATTTGAACCCAGATCATTTTCTCAGATTCATGCTCTTTTTAATATCCTCTTCAGCATCCTGTTAAATGAAGAGACTTGACGCGGTGATTTATCTTTAAAACATTTTTATTGATTTTTTTTAAATTCTCAGATTTTCAGGTATATTCCTCTAGCCTTTTTTTCTCAGAGAACTATCCATTGTAACAAAGAATAAAAAAAGATGGTATGGGAGTGGGTAAAAATTTTAGCCATACATCAATCAAGCCTGGCATTATATACAAGATTCTGCACCTGTGGATAAATTTTCCCCTTTCCCTCTGGTCCTGCAAAGAAGGGTAGAAAGTATATTTTGTTCTTCTCTTCAGAATTAAGCTTGATTATTATAATTTATAGTGTTCAATTTCAAATTTTTGTTTTTTCATTAAGTTTTGTGTACTAAATGACTTTTGAGTACCCTTCTAATTTTAAATCATTCAGATAATCATTAAGCATTTATTATGTACCTACTATGGGCTATAATTAGAATTCTCTAAAAGGGGAAGAGGCTGCTTCATTTTAAATGAGATATTTGTAAGGTACTTAGCACAGTACCTAGCATGTAGTGGGCACTATATAAATGCTCATTCTCTTCTCCTCTTCAGCTAAGCAGAATGGGGAGAGGAGGGCAGAGAAAGAATCAGAGCTAGAGCAGGGAAGTTAATGGGAGAAGAGTATTTTTCAAGCTAGATGGGTCAACCAGAAGAACCTATTGACATGCCTCATAGAATCTTTGAAGAAAGGACTCATGGAATATTAGAACTGAAATGACCCCTAGAGATAGATCCTTCATCTCCAACCTCCTCATTTTAGAGAGATGAGGAAAAAAACAAAACCAAACCCTGAGAATTAGGAGGTCAAATAACTCACCCATTTAAAAAAATGTGAATAAATTGAGTGGTTTGACCACTTCTGAGAACATGTGGTAAACAGGTATAGCCCTAAAAGACCAGGAGTGTAAAGTGATGCAACATCCAGAATTACTGTGGTAATTAGAGACTAACCGGTCTGATCCACAGTGCCTAGGAATAGACAAAGCAGATGAGGTGATCACTCCATCCCTGGGACTGATTGTAAGAAAGCACAGTATGCTGACTAAGTAGCAGCTAGAATGGCTTGTGAAAAGTAAATTGTGCCAGACTAATTTAATTCCTCTCTGTGATAGAGTGACAGGCCTTTGTAGATAAGAAGAAGCAATAGATGTAATCTACCTGGATTTGCCTAGGAGTTCTGAGTTTTATCCTATGATTCTGCTTGCTGTTACTGGAGGAGGGAAAATTGGACAAAAGGCACTTTTTACTAATAAATGATAGGGGCAGGGGTAGAATAGGGATAAGAGTAAGGGCAACATAGAGATGGGACCAGCTGATCAGCTGGACAGGTTAGAAAGTAGTAGATTTGGGAGGGGCAAAAACTAGAGGGAGAAGCAAAGGGTCTTAACTATAGGAGGCCCAAGAGGGTGCTTGGAAAGAGAGCTCTTAAGGTACACGGGAGAAAAAAAAATCATATGTCTCTGTCTTTATAGAGTGGTCCCTAGAAAGTACTTTATTGGGGAAGGGGTTGAGAAAACAGCCTTCAACAATCCTATTTATAAGTTTTAGTTTATGTACTCCACAAAAATTCATGGAGTATATAGTAGCATTGCCAGCTTTTCTGGGTTTTAGGCTAAAGTTGTTTCCAGTCATCCAAGTTCCCATCCTCCATTTTCCTTGACCTTTCTTCTTCCACATATAGTCAGGTTGCGAAGTCTTGTCAGTTCTCCATCCACTCCATTTCACCTCTAGTTCTCTAGATATTTCACAGCATTCTCCTTCACAAACTTTCCATTTTAGACAAACTGGTCAATATGAATGAATGAATAAATGGGAATTTATTAATTTTGGCTTCTATCACCTTTGTTTATGCCTTTGGATACTTTTGTTTGTTCCCCAGGCCTGGATTGTATTTCCTCCTCATTTCTACCTGTTAGAATCAATCCTTAACCTCCTTCCAAATTTACTGTGGGAAGCTTTTCCTGATCTTCCTAGATCTTCAAATCATCTTGTATTTTACCTATTGACATGTTATATCCCTCAGTAGAATTGACTTCTTTTGCTTCAGCAATGCCTGGAACATAGTAGATGCTTTAATAAGTGTTTATTGACTAGACTATGAATAATAGCATTGTACATTTGTTTAGTATTCTGTAGTGCTTAGAGTATTCTTTTTTGTATTTTGTCTTTTTTAAAGTTTTTGTATCGCTATCATTTTAAATTATATTCTCTTCTCTTCCCTTTTCCTCCCTTTTCTTCCCCAAGCAGCCCACTCTTGAATGGTATAGTTATTGATACGTCATTTCTTCCATTAGAATATAAACTACTATAGAATATAATTTGTTTTTATAAATGTTTTTTTCTTTTGATAAAAGTGATTGGATATAACATCTATTAATTTATCTACTGCCTTGAATTTATTTTCATTTTCATCTGACTATATTTTGGGAGTAGTAGTGAATTTCCTATTTATCTCTCAGTTTATAATATTCTGCTTCCTTTTATTTGCTTTAAATATATTTCCTTCAAACTTAAAAAAGAATATAAGCCCCCTGAGGGCAGATTGTTTTTGCCTTACTTTGTATCCTCAGTTTTTAGTGCAATGCCTTGTATATAGTAGAGGTGAGGAAACGAAAGGAATAA
Organism: Antechinus flavipes; assembly: GCF_016432865.1. NCBI lineage: Eukaryota > Metazoa > Chordata > Mammalia > Dasyuromorphia > Dasyuridae > Antechinus > Antechinus flavipes. The sequence continues at coordinate 218,410,108 of NC_067401.1, read as the reverse complement.
GGAGAAAATGTATTCATTACATTATCATTGATTAAGCACCAGTGCTGGGTTCTGGGTCTGTGGAGGTCTGATGTCTTTCCCAATTTATTTATCCTCTCACTCTTTCCACATCCAATAAATTCTACTGTCTCTCTTAAGACATGATAAATACTCTGTTGATATTAAAGCTCTAACAATTTGGGTTCTTCCTACTTTTCCTTCTTTTTTGTTTTTTTAAGACATGGTATAGTTTTTATTTTCAAAAATTACTATTCCTGATTATAAAGCTTCTGTAAGACCTGGAACTGTCAAGTCATTATAACATCGATAAAATGCTTTTTGTATAACTACACTCTGATATGGGACACACAAGTAGCATTATCAACTTCATTTTGTGAATGAGTAAACTGAGTCTCAGGGAGGTGATGTCACTCATTGTTGCCCACTGTCCCACAGCTAATGATAATTCTCAAAGTGCTTTTACTGTCTTTTGCCTCTTGCTGTATCCACTTAGCATAATGTCTGGCACATAGTTCCTTTCTACTGTTCTAATGCCCTTATGTTATACTCCCCTCTCATCTTCTAAGATACAACAACACTGGCCTATATGTTGTTCTTTGAACACTTCACACCCCAGTTTCCTATCTCAACTTTTGCACTATCTCCCATAACTGATAGGCTCTTTTCCACCTCCTAGTTTCACTAACTTATGTCCTGCATAGATCCCTTCTTTTTGCAGGAGGCTTTAGTAGTCCCTTCCATCTGCCAAGAGAGATAACCTTCTATCTATTCTATATTTATCATTTATATACCTCGTTATTTACATAATTGTCTCCTTCATTAGACTATGCTTCCTAAGGACAGAAACTACTTTTGTCTTTTTTTTTTTCCTATCCCCAGTGCTTTGCACAGTTCCTGACATATAGTTTGCCCTTAATTAATGCTGATTTACTTGACACAACTTATATATATTAGAGACAGGACTTGAAATCAAATCTTCTTACTAATAATAACAGGCTCACATTTTATAGTATTGGAAAAAAAAGTTTACAGGGTTCTTTTCTCATAGTGATCGAGAGTTAAGTGGGGGTGTGTGTGTGTGTTTTCCTCTCTGCACCTTATTTCATTGGTATAACTAATTTTTGATGAGGTAAACACCTTCTAATCAATTCAGCTCAGCAGATAATCTATAATTTAGAGTCTTGGAAATTTACTTGAGTCACTGAGAGAGCAGGGCACTTGCCCAGTATCACAGAGCTAGCCTCTCTTCTCGAGTCTGAGGCTGGTTCTTTGTTATACATTACCTGATGCTGCCTGCCATGTTTTCATCATTCTGTAAATTTTCAAGTATCTAGTACTGGTGTTAAGTACACCACTAGACATAATACATATTAAGTACATTGATATAGGTACCAGGAAGCCCTCCGAAAGCCACAGATTACAATCCAGTGCCATATGGCCAGCGTTGCAGATTAAATAATATGAGTGAAATAGAATACTATTTTACTGTAAGAAATAATGAGAGGAACATCTTCAGAGAAATCTGAGAAAATTTGAATGAACTGATACAGAGTGAAATGAGCAAGACCAGGAAAACAATTTATACTGTAACACCAACATTGCAAAGACACAAGTTTGAAAGACTTCTGAACTCTGATTAATGCAATGATCAGCTGTAATTCCAGGAGAATGATGATGCTTGTTACCCATCCTTTGATTTAGAGACAACAAACTTTATAACATATCATAAATATTTTTGGACATGGATGGCGTAGGAATTTGTTTGTTTTTTGTTTTTTGGTTTTTTTGTCCTTGTATGAAGATTTGTTTTATTTTTCCCCAGTGGTGGGGGAGGGGATTGGAAGAAGAATAAATGAAATTGGGGGGAAAATGAATTAAAAAGCTCTTAGATTTGATGCTCCCCTAATAGATTAGTTCTATCATATCCATTTGCAGAAACATAGCAAAGAACCAAGCACAGACCAAAATTTAGGAACCCTCTGATCTGCTGCCAGACAAGGGTATGAATTATTTCCCAGTGTAGGCATAGCAGAGCTGCAACAGTGATATGGTGTTCCTGGGACTTGGGGGTCAGGCTCATTCTGCTTGTCCCCAGAGGGAGGTACCCAGAATGTCTGGGTGGGTGTCTAAATGGACACTGAATGGGTGGAAGTTGCAAAGGCAAATTTAGGCTTTGTGTCAGGGAAAACTTCCTAAGCATTCCAGTTCTTTAGTAGTGAAATGAACTTCCAGGAGGTAGATGGGAGCGGGATGTATGTGAAATGGCACAATGGTAATGGGTGGTTAGAGCTGTGATATAACAGGTTTCAGTCTGCAGTCAGTTCAGACCCACTTGTTAGTTGTATACCATTCTAGCCTAGCCTCAGATGCTTACTGGCTGTGTGACTTTAGACAAAAAAGGTAGCTTTAATTTCCTAGCTATAAAATGGGGGTGGTAATAGTACCTCCCATTGTTGTTGTGAAGATTAAATGACACAGTTTTTTTTCATTTTTCAAAATACATGCAAAGATAGTTTTCAACATTCACCCTTGTATTTTGCAACCCTTGTGTTGCAAAATTTTCTTCCTCCCTCTCCATCTCCTCCCTCCCCAAGATAGAAAATAATCCACTATAGGTTAAACAGTGACAAGATATTTGTAAATACTTACCAGTGCATGACACATATTGGTAATTATATACATGCTAATTATTTTCATTATTTTTGTAGTGAAGATTTTTTTCAGTTATAAGCTGGATCCAGTGACCTCTGAGGTTCCTTCCACTCTTTTTTTTATTATTATTTTTAATGTTATCTTGCATTTTTATTTTGTTAAAACATTTCCCAATCACATTTTGATCTGATTCAGACTATACTCAATAGGGCTATGAGTTTGATAGCTCCTTTTTTACAGCATAGTAATATTCTGTTACATTTATATTTCACCATTTCTTCAACCATTTCCCACTTTAGAAGTGATGCCTCCATTTCTAAAATTCTGTGCTTCTAAATCTCCCAACCTTCATAGACATGTAGGCCATTCCTGCAAGTCTCCAGTGGCTATCTTGGAATCAACAAAATTTACCCACTAGAATGGAATCACTGCCCTTTTCTAAAATGCTTATTACTTAAAGGAAGGGATGATGAGTTTTTGACAAAAAACTTAAGCCATGGTCCTTAAAATTCCCCGGAGACTAGCAGGTTTAATACTAAGCATGCTGACTTGTTTCCTGTTCTTTCCACAGAGAGCGAAACTGTTCAGTATCACTATGGACTGAAGGATCTGGTCACAATCTTGTTTTACATCTTCATCACCATCATTTTGCATGCTGTGGTACAGGAGTACATCTTGGATGTAAGTATTACCCAACCTTAGGTTTGGTTCATTCTCCAGTACTTTCTACCTGAGTTGAAGCCAGACAGGTTTGAATTGAATCCCATTTCAGTGTCCCCCACTCTCTGCCACCCAGCCTCCTGTGTGCAAGTTGCAATCCTTTAGTCCCATAGACCCATTATCATGGTTCTTAGGCTTATTCTGTGGTCGTGAATAATTACAACTTAGAAATGACAAAACAAAAGCCCTGTCTGCTCATCATTCTCACCAAGGGGGTTATTTTCTTGATTGCCTTAATATAGATGTACACAGGCCTACTATTGGGACAGCTAGATGACACAATGGAGGGAGCACCAGCATTTGAGTCAGAAGGACCTGAGTTCAAATCTTACCTCTGACACTTAACACTTGAGCAAGTGTGACCTTGAGCAAGTCATTTAACCCCAGTTGTCTTTGCTAAACAAACAAAAAAATACAGTCCTACTATTTAATTCTTGCTAATCACCTCAGTTTCTTTTCATTTCTTATAGTTCCTTGAGTCAGTCCTGGACTTATAAGCCTGGGTTTACATTTCACCTCTAAGATTTACTAGTAACTATGGACCCTGGGAATGCCACTTGATTGTAGAATGTCAATATTGTTCATTAAATGAAGAAGTGGATCTAGATCAATGATTCTCTAACTAAACACTCTTAAAAATTGTGCTTTTGTTTGTGCAGGTTATCATCGATATCTTTTGTTATCTCACTCTTATTTCCAAATAAAAGCTTTCCCACCTCCCCTTCCCTGAGAACCATCCCTTGCAACAAAGAATAAAAAGAAAATTTGTTGAATTGAAGCAGTTCAACAAAACTAATCAACACATCAGCCAAGTCAGACAGCATAGGAAAGTAGAATAATCTCCTGCTTCTGACAAAAAGAAAGGGTAGTATATTTTACCATCTTTTCTTCAGGGTCAAGTATATGAAAATTCATTGAGCCCTTAGTTTATACTTCATACATATTAAAAGAAGAAGAGATAAGGAAAACATAAGTCACAGACTTTATTTAAAGCAAGTCTTAAGTATGGAGAGTTATTTATGTTCTTTTGTCTAAGAAACAGTCTAGATCATTCAGACTCTCCCAAGTTGCTTGTGTCTGGCCTGGCATAGGATATAATCTGAATGGCAAAGCATATGACTTAATACTTCAGTGTTAAATACCTATTCGCTAGATATTTAATAAATACATTTCAAGTCAATGCTTGCTTCACACTTTTAATATTATTAATATTATGTGGGAAAGAGATGGAAGTTGTATGTACATTTTTTTTTCTTTTTTTTCCTTTAGAAAATCAGCAGGCGACTTCATCTCTCCAAGGTCAAACACAGTAAGTTCAACGAATCTGGACAGCTGGTAGCCTTTCATCTCAGCTCCTTGGTCTGGTGCTTGTATGTTGTTGTGACGGTGAGTGACAGTCATCATAGAAGGTTACATTTGGCAGCCTTTTATTAGGGGGATGGTCTAGATTGAGTGGAACATGCTGTCAGCATTTAAAAAGCTAATGAAAATAATTGCAAAGTACTTAGCAGACTAGAAGAAACTAATAAGTACTTTATAATCCTGAAATACTTTCTGCCTAAGAACTAAAAACATTTTTTTGCCAAGAATTACAAATGTGGTTTTGGGGAGACCACATTCCCATAGGCATTCAAAGCCTACTATATTCTGATTCAAATTTCCTTTGTCTCTCACTCTCATCCCTCTCCCATTATAGTAAAAGTGGACAACCCACCATTCCCCATTCTGTCCTATCCTGTTTTGGGGGGCCTTTTCTCATTCTGCCTATGTCATACGTGGAATGGACTTTTCTGCCTTTCTCTGTTCAGGTTCTTCCAACAGGATCCAGGTTCTGTTCTTTTAACTTCTTCCCCCTTCCCAGCATAAAGTCATCTTTCCCTGCTAAAATTCTTCATTTTGGACTTACATTCATCACATTCTTTTATATATCATAATTATTTATGATCCTTTAGGGCAAGGGGCTATGTCACAGTTCTACTAGATCAACTAGCTGTCTCAGATTTTAAGACTCTTGATCTCTATTACCTTGATAGCAAAGAACATTAGTTCTCTTATTTCATCATTAAATCCTTAACATATGATACAGTTGCACATAGGTGTATCTAAGTTTTAGCTTTAAACACAATAGGTGCTTAATATGCTTAATGGATGGAATTGCTTTTTAACCCAACGTATTTCTGTGACAAAAAGGGATTGAGCAGGAACAAAAAGTGGAGAAGCTCAGCAAAGAGGATAAATATCTAATCCAAGGTCAGAGTTCGTTACCAACTAGAGCCAGTCTCTTATTTTCCACTGCATTGCAGTTTTCCTTGTTAAGAGTACTGATTCTAACAGCTCAAATAGTTTTATGGATTTTTAAATATATCTTTATGATATAATTATGAGATATTTATGAGATATATATGTGTATATATATAAAGACATATCTTTTATGATAAATTCAATTACACAAACATTCTTATGGCTAAAATAGCTCCACATGATGGACCATTCATGAGCATTTGATATGTATTGAAACAATATACATTATGTTGAGATCCACAAGGACTGTTTCATTCATACCAGTTGTATCCCCAGTACCTGGCACTTATTAGGTGCCTTATAAATACTTTGATTGATTAGAGACAGCACAATAGTAGTAGGGTTTAGATACAAGAAAATTTCAGCACATCAGAAGAAGTCAGTCAGTCATGTAGTCTTCATCACAGCAAGCTTTGACCAGTATTACTACAGAAGTCTTTAACAATAACCCCACTTTCTTTTCCTGGAACTCCCATCTGTAAACTGCCCTCATATAGGACATGGAGCCAGCTTTGTATGAAATCCAAACATAGCCCTAAGGAAAATTAGCAAAGCTCTGGTTCCTTCCAGCTAGGAGACCCATGAACCCATGTTCTAGACTCATACATTAAAAGCTGGAAGCAATATTGGAAATCATTTTACAGAGGAGGAAACTGAGGCCCAGGATAGTTAAGTGAATGCTAAGTGCTTAAGCACTATTATCTCATTTGATCCCAACAGCAGCCTTACAGTAATAACAATGATAGTTGTTGTTATCATTCTCATTTTACCTTTGAGGAACTGAGGCAAACAGGTAAGTGATTGGCCCATTTTTGGGTGGTGTCTGAGGCCTATTTTGAGAATATGTTTTCCAAAGTCTGGGCCCTCAGCTACCTCCCTAACGTACCCTGAGGGAACAGTCCTGATCAACCAAAGCCAGAACCAAAATGGTTCCTCCTCCTTGTTAATGATAAATAGGAGAGCAACTTGCTCAATTACACCAGGGATTGAATAGGGAGGAAGAAGGCCTCTGCATTATTCAGGCCCTTGTGAATGGCAGATACCTTCTATATCGCTTACTATTCCACTCACATCCAGGTTTAGAGGGCCTTAGCCTGGCTATGTAACATAAAAGCCTGAGCTTGCTGGGAGCATTCAACATGCAAGTGAATGTAAATTCTGACTTCCCTTCCCACTCCTACCCCCAGATTTCTCTACTGTCCACTGGAGTTTTGAAGTGGGGGAGGAGTGGCTTGTCTCCTCTCCTTACAAAAGTATTGCCTCATCTCTCTGAATCACATTTCTTCTTCAGACACCACCCTAGACATTGTTTTCCTCCCTTTTTCATGCCCTCTCCCACAATGTGACACATTTAGACCAGGTTTAGGGGCCAAATGTCATTACTTGGGGTGATTTTTTTAAACCCTTGGAAAAAGTGAAACATTCAGTTGTTTTCATCGTTTTTCTCCCCATCCTCCCCCTCCAGGGATTTCTTCTCCTCCTCTTTGAATTTCCATTAAACAATAATGGTAGTAATTAATTGAGGGAGAGGATGTGGAATAAAGAACTTTTTCTTTTGGGAAGCTCTAGATTGTCTTTTATCAAGGCATGGACCAGCATTGCTCTCTTCCATTTAATATACTATACAGGAAACAGGCCCAGAGAGATGATATATTGTTCTCCTCAGGATACTTGCAGAAAATGCCATTGGCACCAGTACCTCCGGACAGCAGAAATATAAAATGTTTTTATCAGACTAGTCTCTGTGGGATTTTTTTTTTTTAAGGATATTGAAAGATATTTACTAATGTGGAAAAGAACAGTTTTTTTTTTTTTTATTGTTCAATTAACAAGTATTTGTTTTCTCTCCCAGCCCCCACCTCCTATTTAAAAGAAAAACAAAACCCTTGCAACAGATAAACATAATCATACAAAACACATTTTGGTATTGTTCATGTCCACAAGTGTATGTCTTGTTCTGCATCTTGAGTTCATCTCCTAGTCAGTGAGTGGATATTTATGCATTATTATCAGTCTTCTTGAATCATAGTTTATCTTTAAAAGTTCTTAAAATGTATAAAGTTGTTTGTTCTCCTGGGTCTGCTTACATGACTCTGGATCAATTCATAAAAGTCTTCTCAGGTTTCTCTAAAGCTGTCTCTTTCCCTGTTCCTTATGGCACATAATTATTATTACTACATTCCTATACACTCATATTTGTTTAGACCTTCCCTCATTCATGGGCACGCCTTAGTTTCCAATTCAGAGCTAGAAAGTATTTAGTTTTAAATTAATTTTATTCAAATAGTAGAAATGACTCTTCTGGCTAACCATTCCCAACTTCTTAAAACTAAGTTGAAATCCCTGTTCAGTCTTGTTGTTGTTGTTGGCTCATAGGGAGAAAGATTTCAAAAGAATAGTAAAAGTCTTTTTTTTTTTCTCTAGAATTTTCCTGGAATAGCAAACTTCATATAGAATAGGTAACATCATATATTTAGAGTCGGGTGTGGGGGGAGATCAGAGGTCAGTCCTCTTATAAATGAAGAAACTGAAGCCCACAGTGCTCATAGCATTAGATATTTTGAGTTGAACTTGGGAGTCAAGAAGTGTTAACTTCTCATCCCATTTTAGATACTTATTGCTTTGTGACCCTGAACAAGTCATTTAACTTCTCTGTGCCTTAGTTTCCACATTTGTAAAATTAGATGGTTGATATGGATGGCCTCTAAGGCCATTATCTTGTGGATACTATCATATTTTTGAATAATATTTTATTTTTCCAATTAAATACAAAATATTTTAAAATTCATTTTTTAAAATTTTGAGTTGCAAATTTTCTCCCTTTCCTCCCCCTAACCTGAGACAGTGAGCAATTTTATAAAGGTTATTACATGTGCAATCATGTAAAACAGTTCCATATTAGTCTTGTAGTGAAAGAAAAAACAAATCAAAAAAAGAAAAAGAGAAATAGTATGCTTCGATCTGAATTCATTTCTTTCTCTGGAGATGGATAATGTTTTTCTTAATGAAATCTTTGGAAATGAATTGTATCACTGTATTACTGAGAATAGCTAAGTCATTTACAGTTGAAAATAGTACAATATATTGTTAAACAATACAAAATGATGTTATTGTGCAGTGTTCTTCTGTTCTGCTCTCTTTACTTTGCATCAGTTCATGTACATCTTTCAGATTTTTCTGAGAGCATCCTGCTTGTCATTTCTTTTTTTAAATAACTTTTTGTTTGCAAAACATATGCATGAGTAATTTTTTCATCATTGACCCTTGCAAAACCTTCTGTACCAAACTTTCCCCTCCTTCCCCCCCTCCCCCGCCCCAGCCAATGGCAGGTAGTCCAATACATGTTAAATACACACACATACACACACATATATATAATGTGTATTAAAATATTAAATCCAATATATGTATATATATTTATGCAGTTATCTTGCTGTATAAGAAAAATCGGATCTAGAAAGAAGAAAAAAACCTGAGAAAGAAAACAAAAATGCAAGCAAACAATAACAGAAAGAGTAAAAATGCTATGTTGTGGTGCATACTCAGTTCCCATAGTTTTCTCTCTGGGTATGGATGGCTCTCTTCATTACTGAACAAGTTGGAACTAAGTTGAATCATCTCATTGTTGAAGAGAGCCACATCCATCAGAATTGATCATCGTATGGTCTTCTTCTTATCATATATAATGATCTCCTGGTTCTGCTCATTTCTCTTAGCATCAGTTCATTTAAGTCTCTCAGATCTCTCTGAAATCATTCTGTTGGTCATTTCTTACAGAACAATAATATTCCATAATATTCATATACCTCAATTTATTCAGCCATTATCCAATTGGTGGGCATCCACTCAGTTTCCAGTTTCTAACCACTACAAAAAAAGGCTGGCACATGTGGGTCCCTTTCCCTTCTTTAAGATGTTTTTGGGATATATGTCCAGTAGAAACAACTGCTGGGTCAAAGGGTATGCACAATTTGATAACTTTTTGAGCATAGTTCCAAATTGCTCTCCAGAATGGTTGGCTCCATTCACAATTCCACCAACAATGCATCAGTGTCCCAATTTCTCCACGTCCCCTCCAACATTCCTCATTATCTTTTCCTGTCATCTTAGCCAATCTGAGAAGTGTGTAGTGGTATTTCAAGTTGCCTTAATTTGCATTTTTCTAATCAATAGTGATTTGGAGAACCTTCACATGACTAGAAATGGTTTTAATTTCTTCATCTGAAAATTGTCTTCATATCCTTTGACCACTTATCAACTGGAGAATAGCTTGAATTCTTAGAAATTTGAGTCAGTTCTCTATATATTTTGGAAATAAGGTCTTTATCAGGACCTTTAACTGTAAAAATGTTTTCCCAGTTTATTGCTTCTCTTCTAATCTTGTCTGCATTAGTTTTGTTTGTACAAAAGCTTTTTAACTTAATATAATCAAAATTATCTATTTTGTGATCAATAATGATCTCTAGTTCTTCTTTGGTCACAAATTCCTTCCTCCTCCACAGGTCTGAAAGGTAAACTATCCTATGTTCTTTTAATTTATTTATCTTATTCTTTATGATTAGATCATGAACCCATTTTGACCTTATCTTGGTATACAGTGGTAGGTGTGCGTCAATGCCTAGTTTCTGTCCTACTAATTTCCAATTTTCCCAGCAGTTTTTATCAAATAATGAGTTAACTCCCAAAAGCTACGGGTTTGTCAAACACTAGATTGCTTTAGTTATTGACTATTTTTTCCTTTGAACCTACCCTATTCCACTGATCAACTAGTCTATTCCTTAGCCAGTACCAAATGGTTTTGATGACCACTGCTTTATTTTTAGTTTTAGATCTGGTACAGCTAGGCCACCTTCATTTGCTTTTCTCTTCATTAATTCCTTTGAAATTCTTGACCTTTTGTTCTTCCATATGAATTTTGTTGTTATTTTTTTTTTTAGGTCAGTAAAATAATGTCTTGGGAGTTTGAGTGGTATAGCACTAAATAAATCACCGAGGCTACTGTTTGCCAGGGCCATACATACCAATCATCCTCAGAAACAAGCTGATGTTAAGGTGCCAAACAGCCTTTCTTTATTGGTAATCTCAGCAGAGGTTAGCAAGAAGCAAGAGCAAGTGTATGTATGTCTCTGCATCTCTGAATCTTTCTACCTCTCTGCCTTTCTTTACTTCTCTCCACATCCTTCTGTTGCCTATGAACTTAAAGCTGGTTATTTATATTTGATTTCCTCTGGGATTACCCTGTACCTAGCCCACTCAGCACTGCATAGGTGGATGCACAGAAGGGAGACACCTGGAGTTAGTGTAGTGTCCTAAGAAAAGATCTAGCTAGAGGACACACCCCTCGCCTTCTCAAGGAAACATCTGTAAGGCACAACCTCCTGCTTCAGAGGCCAAGCCCTTTTTTACCTTCTAGGTCCACCCTACCAGCTGACATGGCAATTCTCAGAAGGAAAGTCCCTAACAGATTAGTAATATTGTCATTATTAATGACAATTATATTGTTGTGGATTATTTCTAATAGCTTTTTAGTTGATTCTCTGGGATTCTCTAAAGTATACCATCATATCATCTACAAAGAGTGATAAGTTGGTTTCCTCATTACCAACTCTAATTCCTTTAATCTCTTTTTCATCTCGTATTGCCAAAGCTAGCATTTCTAATACAATATTGAATAATAATGGTGATAGTGGGCAACCTTGTTTCACCCCTGATCTTATTGGGAATGGTTCCAAGGAAAAGTCCGTTTATTTCTATACTCTCTAGTGTTTTTAATAGGAATGGGTGTTGGATTTTAGCAAATGCTTTTTCTGCACCTATTGAGATAATCATATGGTTTTTGTTAATTTGGTTATTGATATAGTCAACTATACTAATAGTTTTCCTAATATTGAACCAGCCCTGCATTCCTGGTATAAATCCTTGGTCTTGATGCATTATCCAAGGGATGATTTTCTGTAATCTCTTTGCTAATATTTTATTTAAGATTTTCATATCAATATTCATTAAGGAGATTGGTCTACAATTTTCTTTCTCTGTTTTCAACCTACCTGGTTTAGGTATCAATACCATGTCTGTGTTATAAAAGGAATTTGGTAGGAGTCCTTTTCTTATTTTTTTCAAATAGTTTATATAGTATTGGAGTTAATTGTTCTTTAAATGTTTGGTAGAATTCACATGTAAATCCATCTGATGCTAGAGATTTTTTCTTAAGGAATTGATTAATAGCTTGTTCTATTTCTTTTTCTAAAATGGGACTATTTAAGCAATTTACTTCCTCCTCTGTTAATCTGGGCAATCTATATTTTTGTAGGTATTCCTCCATTTTACTTAGGTTATCAAATTTATTGGCATAAAGTTGGGCAAAGTTAACTCCTAATTATTACTCTAATTTCCTTTTTGTTGATAGAAAGTTCTCCCTTTTCATTTTTAAGACTAACAATTTGGTTTTCCTCTTTCCTTTTTCTAATCAAATTTACTAAAGGCTTATCTATTTTGTTGTTTTTTTCATAAAACCAACTCTTAGTTTTTTTTATTAATTCAATAATTTTTTTTTATTTTCAATTTTATTAATCTCTCCTTTTATTTTTAGAATTTTAAGTTTGGAATTTGATTGGGGGCTTTTAATTTGCTCTTTTTCTAGCTTTTTTTAGTTGCAAGCTCAATTCATTGATCATCTTTTTCTCTATTTTATGCAAATAAGTATCTAGAGATATAAAATTTCCCCTTATTACCACTTTGGCTGCATCCTACAAATTTTGGTATGTTGTCTCATTATTGTCATTCTCTTGGATGAAATTAGTAATTGTGTTTATGATTTGTTGTTTCAGCCATTTGTTCTTTAGGATGAGATTATTTAGTTTCCAATTACTTTTTGGTCTATTTTCCCCAGACTTTTTATTGAATGTAATTTTTATTTCATTGTGATCTGGAAAAAATGCATTTACTATTTCTGCTCTTTCTGCTTTTGATTTTGAGGTCTTTATGTCCTAATATATGGTCAGTTTTTGTATAGGTTCCATGAAGTGTCGAGAAGAAAGTGTACTCCTTTCTGTCTCCATTCAATTTTCTCCAGAGATCTAGCATACCTAACTTTTAGTATTTAGTATTGATGTTGCTTCATTATCTATGATACTCTTCAGCAAAATATAGTTTCTTTCCTTATCTCTTTTAATTTGATAAGTTTTTGCTTTTGCTTGATCTGAGATCAAGATGGCTACCCCTGCTTTTTTTTTACTTCACCTGAAGCATACTAAATTTGGCTTCAGCCTTTTTACCTTTACTCTGTATGTATCACTCTGCTTTAAATGTATTTCTTGTAAACAACACATTATAGGATTCTGGCTTTTAATCCAGCCTGCTATTTGCTTATGCTTTATGGGAGAATTCACCCCATTGACATTTATGATTAAAACTACTATTTCTCTATTTTCTGCCATCTTATCCCCAGATTATACTTTTCTCTTTTTTTTCCCTTTCCCTCCTCCCCAGAATTTAACTTGCATACCACTTGCCTCAAGCAGCCTTTCCCCTCTAGAATCCCTCTCATTTTCTCATATCTTTCCCCTAATATTTCTGTTTTCCCTTCTATTTAGCCTACCCCTTCCCTTTTTGCCTTTCCCCTCCCACTTTTCAATAAGGTGAGAGAAGTTTCTCTGTAAATTAATATGGCTAATATTTTTCTTTGAGCCAAATCTGATTAGAGTAAGATTCACACAATGTTCATCCCTCTCCCTTCTTTCCTCCAGATATAATAGGTTTCCTTTACCTCTTAGTGAGCTGTAATTTCCCTCATTTTATCTCCACTTTTCCCTTTTTCTGGTACAATCTTCTTTCCACCTCTAGTTTCTTTTTTTATATTATAACAGTAAAATCAAATTAAACATGCACTCTCTATGTATACCCATAATAGAAATACAGTTCTCAAGAGTTCTTTTTATCTTTTTATGCTTCTCTTGAGTTCTGTATTTGGAGTTCAAATTTTTTGTTTAGCTCTGGTCTTTTCATCAGAAATAAATGGAATTCACCTGTTTTTTTTGAATACTTATCTTCTTCCCTGGAAGAAAATGCTCAGTTTTGCAGGATAGTTTATTCTTGGCTGCATGCCAGATTCCTTTGCCTTTCGGAATATAAGATTCCAGGCCCTTTCATACGTTAAGGTGGATAATCCTTATTGTGGCTCCTTAGTATTTGAATTTTTTTTTCTGGTGGCTTGTAATATTTTTTCCTTGGTCCGATAGTTCTCAAATTTTGCCACAATATTCCTTCGAGTTTTAATTTTGGGGTATCTTCCAGTAGGTATTCGGTGAATTCTTTGAGTGGCTATTTTACCTTCTGATTCTATGACATCAGGGCAGTTCTCTTTGATTTCCTGAAAAATAGTGTCTAGGCTCTTTTTTTCATCATGGTTTTCAGGGAATCCAATAATCCTTAGATTGTGTCTCCTAGATCTCTTTTCTAGGTCAGTTGTTTTCCCAAGTAAGTATTTTATATATTTTTTTTCATCTTTTTTTTTTTTTGTTTGTTTTGCTTAACTGATTCTTAATGTCTCATCAAGTCATTCATTTCCATTTGTTCAGTTCTGATTTTTACTGAATTGGTTACTTTTTTTTACTTCTTTTTGTATTTGTCCAGTTGAGTTTTTTAAATGAGTTATTTTGTTCTATGGGTTTTTTTTCCCATTTCACAAATTCTGTTTTTTAAGGAGTTATTTTCCTTTTCCATTTCACAAATTGTGTTTTTCAGGGAGTTGTTTTCTTTTTCCGCTTTATCAAATCTTTCTTTTAATGAGTTATATGCCTTTTCCAAACCTTCTTGCAAAGTTTTCCTTTCCTTTCCTTTCCCCATTTTTCTTCTAGCTCTCTTTTGAGATCCTTTTTAATTTCTTGTAGGAGAGCCTTGTTGATGGGGATAATATATACCATCTTTTGGATCTTCATCTATTTTTATTCTCCTCGTGGTTTGAAATCTGTTCCTCTTTCACCATAAAAACTATTTATGGTCAGCATTCTCTTTGCCTTTTTTCTCATTTTATTAAAAAAGTTGGGATTTACTTTTAGGGTAAGGGAGGTTTTCCAAGCTTCCTCTACAAGCAGCGAAGTGTAGATTCTTCCTTGTAGATTCTCCACAGTACAATTCTTTGCCACCCTGCAGAGACCACACCCTGCCCCAGGTCTGAAGTGGCATCTGTGCGCTGCCTGCCTTCACCTGGCCACCTCCCTCCGTGCCCACCTGAAACAGACCTTTTCTGGAGATCTTCGAAATTATCTTCTGCTAGTAATTTGCTGCACTCCCAATATTCGTGGATTCTGCCAGTCCAGAACTAATTCAGAGGCTGAATTTACTAATTAGTTGAGGATTGTGGGAGAAGATCAGAAAGAAGTGTGTGTCCTTTCTGCCATATTGGCTCCCATCCCTTTTCCCCCCATTCTCCTTCCCCCACACTTGTCATTTCTTATAGCACAATACTATTCTGTCACAACTATATATCCCTCAGCTTGTTCAGTCATTCCCCAGTGATGGAAATCCTCTTGAATGCTATCATCTTATAGATAGATTTAGAGCTGGATGGGGCCTCGGAGCATGTCTAATCCAACCTCTTCTCCTGTTGAAAAAACTGAGGGTATGGTGGAAGTAATTTGCTTCAAATCACACAGGTAGTGAGTTTTAGATCTAGGATTCATATCCAGGTCCTCCGACCATAAAACAAACATTTCTTAAGCATTTGATATGTTCATATAACTTCTAAAGTCATTATGTTGTTGTTGATGATATACAGAGCTTTATTTAGAAAAGGAGTTAGGGCTTATGATTCATCTCATTACCTTATGGTTATATGGGGCTGTATTCCAGGGTTCATGATTTGACTCACAATATATATGAGTCCAGCAAGCGATGGACTATTATTGGAATTCTGTATTTTCTTTGTTCATAAATAGTGGGGGGGAGAGAGGGGGATATAGTGGCTTTTGGGAGAAAGTGGGGAACTTCCAACTAAACCTCCGTTTAGCTAACTCTTTATAAAATCAGAGAAACCTTTAAATGGTTAGCCGGTTTGTTCGTTTGCAGAGATGATTTTGGTTTCAGATCTGTTTGTTGGCACTTTGGGGAATATAGGTAAGGGCATCTAATGCAGGCCTCCAGCTAACTTGTGTTTCTGGCACGGCAGAACTTTAAAGTTAACCCCTTAGGCATCAGAGTCATGTGATTATTCCTCCTCAAGCAGCTGTTTGGCTAGACCTCTGGAAAAGGCTGCTCATTTACCAACCAGTGAGTCATTTCTTCTCTGGCTCCTGCTGATCCTCTCCTTCTACCTCTCCCAGTTGCAGACCTAGTGGACTAGACAGGCTCCTCATTTCCAATCAGGCAACATTTTTCTGTGGGGATCTCTTCATCGGTTTCAGATTTTCCATAGCTTTGTTTCCTTAGCAAACAGGGCAACAAGCTGACGAAAGTTTGCATTGAACATGTAAAGCTGGGGAGGGAGGAGGGGTGTGTGTGTGTGTGTGTGTCTTTGGGTTTCTATCCTCACACAGGCAGCCTTTCTTTGGCAGGAATGCCTCCTCCACTTCAGATTTCCATAGACAGACTCACAAATAACCTTTTTTTGTTGTTGATAAATATATAGTATTACTTCCTATAGGAAGAAACTGTTACTTCCTTGGGGTTTTTCCCCCTTGAAACTGGCTTGAGGCTTTACACTCTTAATGTGAGAAGAGAGAGGCTGTAAGTTGCCCTTTGCCTAGCCTGGCAGACTTCTAATCTGCTCATAACTGTCAGGAAAAACACCAGGGTGATGAAGATAAAGAATGTGGGTTTGAAGCATTGATCAAACATTGAGACAAGGACTTCCCCTGATCTTTTATATCTCCTGCATGTGTGAGATATGGAGACCACAGTCAGGAAGGGTCACAAGTGTGATCTATTAGAATAAATAAATCTCCTTTGAGAATTCTGGGCACTTTAAAGAAAAAAGAGAAGAAAAATGAAGAAAGTTGTATTCTTTTTCCAACCTTCAGATACTGGTCTTCTGCAAAGATTCTCATTCCCTTCTCTTCCTCTCTCAACTTACTTACAATTCTGATTTGCTTTGCTAAAGTAGAACCAAGTAATCAATCTTTTGGTCTAATAAGACTCTGGTGGTGTGGCTAGTGTTGCTGGTAATGATGATGATGATGATCATATCCTACCCCATCTGGGGTTTTCTTGGCAAAGATATCAGAATGATTTGCCATTTCCTTCTCTGACTCATTTTATAGGTGAGGAAACTGAGCTACTAAGTAGTTCCTGAGGCCAACTTGGAACTAAGGTCATCCTTACTGCAGGACTAGCGCACTGCCCATTGTGTCACCTAGCTGCAGAATCACAGTAGCGCAAATAAAATGCAAGCTGCAAAATCCTAGACCTCTCCATCTCAAATGTTCAGCCAGTGCCCAACAGGTGGTAGAGCCTTTTGAGTTCATATTGGCCTGATGGTCACAGTTGACCTTAATGTACTTGACCCCAGCATCATAATGTCATTGATCCTCTTTCGAGTATGAAGGATAAATTATAACATACAGATTTAATGTAGCAGCAGGAAGCTACATTACTTCTCATGAGTGCCTTTTCTGTGGAGTTTACTTCATGACTCATGAGGTTTGTTAAGAACTAACAAAGAAAACCAGGAAGTTGTTTAAGGGAGTATGGCATTTATGGCAGTAGGTTGTATATTATAGTGAAAAAATAAACCCAACTCACTAGACTGAGATTCTTGTGATGGCTGTTTCTGTAGTCATTAATTTCTTTTTAAGCTCCTATTGTGTCCTAGGCACTGTACTAGGTGATGAGAATACAGATAAAAAGAATGAAACAATTCTTACAATGAGCTTACATTCTAATGGGGGAGATAACAATTACATATAAAATTATGTGTAGCATATGTAGTGTTAATAAATACATTAATATATTCACATATAATGTATTTATTTCTTATGGGGGGGAATAAAAGACAAGAATTTAGAAGGATACTAACAGCTGGAGAGGAACTAGGAAAGGATTCATGAAGATGTTATTTTTGCTATGTTCCTCTGATGAAGAGGTAAAGGATAGGTGGGGCCAAGGGCTGGGAGGGTAGTGCATTCCAAGCATGGAAGACTGTGCACACAGAAGGAGTGATGGCGCGATCTTGAGTAAATTATTTAATCTTGAAATTCATTTAATTTTTGCATTCTTGATTCCTGATTGCTGATACACTCCCTATTCTGCACTCCAGTTGCCAAGTATTCTTGAGAATATTTTTCCCGTCCACATCCCTGTTATCCTTCACCTGGCTGTTAAAATAGTGTCCTGATAATTGCTTTCTGACTCAAATCTTTTTCTTCTCTAATCTGTCCACATGGCTGCCAGAAGGGTTTTACTGAACCATAGACTTTCCCTACTTAATGAATTCCAATGGGTGTTTCTTACCTCTAGGATCAAATACATATTCCTTTGTTGAGCTTTTAAAAACTTACACAACTTTGCTACAACCCACATTTCTAGCTTTATTAGATCTATTGTATGTCCCTTCATTTAATTCTTAGTTCACCTAAACTGATCTTGATGTTTCTCACATACTTCATGCTATCTTTTGTCTTCATATCACCACACAAGCTGTACTCGGGCCTGAAAGGACTTCTTCCTTACTCCTCCATCTTAGGATTTCTAGTTTTCTTCAAAGTGGAATTAAAGTGCCATCTTCTATATAAAGCCTTTCTTGATATTCCACTGCTAGTGTTTACCCCCGCTAAAAACATTATCCAGTGTATATTTAGTATATACTTTAATAGAAGTGAATTTCTTGAGGGTAGAGACTATCTTATTTTTTTTAAAACCATATTTCCTAGCACAGTGCCTGACATAATAAGCATCTAAAAAATGCTTGCTTGAATAATATGAGCCTCAGGTCTCTTAATCAAAATTAGGAAATTGAACTAGAAGATCTTTGAGGTCTACTTCCTAACTTGATGGAAAGGGTATCTTGTTCACTGTAGTAAATGATTGCTATTTGTCAATAATCCTGGGGATTATTGTCCCATTTTACAAATAAATAAACTGAGGCACAGAAATTTCCTTTGAATATTAAAAGGATGTTTATGTGAGAAAGGGTTTAAATTTGTTCTTTTTGACTCCAGGGGGCAAAACCAGGGACTATAGGTGAGATCTGGCAAAAGAGACTGATATCAGGAAGAAATTTTGTAGAACTATCTCAAATTAAAATGCAGGCTGCCTTCAGAAGCCATTGTATTTTGAATTACCTTCACTTGGAGTCTTTAACAAAAGCTAGAGGATCACCTATTTGGGTTTTGTTATAGTGGGTATCCTTTTCTTAGGTATGGGTTGGGCCAGATGGTTTTTAGGTTCTTTTCTAACTCCAATTCTCTAATAACAGGAAGAGACCAGTGAAAACTATTCTTAGCATATGTCCCATCCAACCAAGATTCGGTAGTATCTTTGTATTCTTGTAGTTATGTTTGCATATTTTGAGCCTGAGAGTTAAAAATTACTGACTTCTCACTAAACAGTCTTGACCTTCCATTATTACCCTTATACCTAATCTAGTTGTAAAAGGCAGTCTGACTAATGAAAACCATTTATTCCTTGATTCCATTCACTCAGACACTCTTGATTGTCTAACTATATTTGATCTTGTTCTCCAGAACTATAGGCCAAATTTATTGACTTCAGGAATAGAGTACTAGAACACAAGGTTGGTTGCTTAGTTCTATTTTAGGTTTAACTCTTCTCCTCAGTAGATTGTGATATTTGTAAAAGTAGAAAATGTTTTATTTTTGTCTTTAGTGCCCAGCATAATGTGCTGTATGAAGTAGATGCTTAATAAGTGTCTATTGCATTGAATTGTTCTTGAACAACTTCGTCATTTGGGTCTGGGTCTTTTCATCTGTAAAATGAATGTTAATGATGTACCCTTCTCAACTGCCAAGAATAAGGATAGGGACTTTTGACTATACCTGTGATTTAATTGGTATGAAATTTTCATTGGTAGAGAATTCTCAGATGAGGAAATTCTCTATCAAAGCAGGTTGGCACCTTTTATGAAACGACTACTCTTAGAAGGTTGTTTAGAGCACTGAGAGATTAAGTGACTTGCTAACTTATTGGCTCCAAGGTGTTTTTTTGAGGCAGCTAGGTATCTTGGGCTTGGGTGAGATATTTGACTTCAGATTCTTATTCAGCAATCTATGAACTCAAGAATACTAGGAAAGGAATACAATTCTCAAGTCACTTGGAAAGAAAGGAAATTTGTAAAGTGCCAGCTTCTTTGTTACTTAGATCATTTGTGGTGGTATGAAAACTGAAATGGACTTTTGATATTTCCAGTGTATTGAATAGTACCACTAGAAGCAGAAATGACCCCTACAATATTTGTCAGGTCTGTTTTCTCTAATTCTTGTCTTTCATTCCCCCCCCCCCCCCCATAGGAAGGATACTTAACAAATCCAAGAAGCCTCTGGGAAAACTACCCTCATGTATATCTCCCGTAAGTATTCTCTTGGCTTAGTACTTAGAGCAACATTTTGCTAGTTCACTAGTTTCTTCTAATTAAATTATGTCACGAGCCCCCAAGCCAACTGGGATCTGCACTGGCTCATGCACACCCCTTGCTCATTTAGTGTGTTGCTATAGAAAAGTTATTGGCATTGTATGGTTGTAAGTAAATTGGTGTTTTCTCCAAAAATCCTTTGGGGTTAGCATAGATTCTTGGTATCCTAAATGTGAGAGGTCATTGAATCCATTCCCCTGCTGCCAGTAGTGACTTGACTTAAAACATATTAGGCAGATAAGTAAATAAGTCTCTAAACTTGAAACTGTCCCTTGAGGATATTATAATCTCCTACTCAGTTGCCCTTTATTTCTACCCGTCCTTTTATAGCACAAGTGCCTTTTTTTTTCTTCTCCTGCTTGTTTGGTCTTTAGTGAATTTCATTCTCTTTTCCACATTATGTACTTTTCATATTATGTACCAATGTCTTTCATCTATATAAGGAAGCAAACCTTGATCCTCAGAGGTTCAAGGCTGTGCCAGTTCTACCATAGTGAATAGACTTCTGCTAATAATAGTGGTTAAAGTACTGGATGTGGAGTTGGGAAGACTCAGGTGCAAATCCTACCTATGACACTTAAAACTCCATGGACAAACCCACTAAGCTTCCACTTTCTCACCTGCAAAATGAGGCATTAGCCTTTGATGGCTTTTTTAATTGTTTCCATCTCTCAGTCAGTGATTCAATGTGTCTAGCTGTGACCTGTGGGAAAGTCAGCCAACCAAAGACCAGTCCAGCTAATAGAGGTTTGGAGAGTTTTTATCACCAAAGGGTTGGTTTTTATATGATAGAATTTTCTAGCCATAGAGACTCATTAAAGTTAGGTTATCTGCCTATGTCAAACATGGATTTTTTAAATAAGTAAAGTGGGTTCGAGTTTTTAAGCTAAATAACTTTTAACCTTTGCTCTGCACTCCTTTGTAGCGTTTTAATCATTTATTTTATTCTTCTTTTAAATTCTTTATTTCCCTTTAAATAGGGGATGAGGGTTGGGGAGGAGGTGGAACATGGGTACATTGAATATAGAGGAAGCCAAGAAGTAGATTTAATATAGGTGTGATGGTGTCCCCAGGTCTTTTCTTCTGATTTCCTTATTCAATTCCTTAAAATCAGAGTTGTGCCATTGTAATTTTGTTTTTGATTAATCTGACAGGACTAAATTTCTTTCCACTGAACTAAGAGAACTTGGGCTCAGATCCAAATTCTGAGATCACCTGTATGATTTTGGCCAAATCATTTAAATTTCCCTGGGTCTCAGTTTCCTCATTTGTAAAATGAAGGGGGTTGAATTGGATAGCCTCTGAGTTCCTTCCAGTTCTGGAACCATATCCTTGAACCTTGTTATGACTAGGCCAGACCTCTCTATGCTCTTTGCTCTTATGTTCCAGCTTCCAGGTGAAGTTTTTCTACCTTTGTCAGCTGGCATACTGGCTACATGCCCTGCCGGAACTATACTTCCAGAAGGTGCGGAAGGTGAGTAGCCCTTGATTCCGATTCCTTATCTCAAAATGGCCATTTTAGGATATCTCCCTATTTTGCTTCCCAGCAATTCTCTTATTTCCTGCTATTGGGAAGTAGACATTATTGGATAGTGGGTTGACCTATGTTTCTTAGTGTTTGTTTAAAATCCTAGATAACCATCAGGTTTACTCTAGGATGATAAACCATTTTATTCCTGGAATTTTCCCTCTTTTCACACTTTCCTTCCTGGTTTGTCTTTCTGGCCTTCTTCCACCAAGCCATGAGGCTATAAGATTTGGGAAAGCCTTTTATGAAAATATCTTCCCAGCAGTCTTTTCATAATTTTCTTCAGCTTTGCTTTCGGTAACATTATCCTCCTAGCCTCTGTTTTGTCTCCACCCGTTCCTCACCATTTTTTCCTCAAACCAAAGCTCACTGCCATTCCTTCTCACTTGTAGCAGGCTTCCTGGCCCCACTCAGAATCACCAGGGCTAAGTCAGCCTTTCCCTCTTATGTCTGCTAAGAATGAGTATGAGGTTAGACAGCTCCAGATGAATTCTCTAGTTGATTCTTGCTCACCGTATCCTTGGGCTTTGGTTCCTTGGGAAGCAGAAATTCACAGTTTGGTCATTTCTGTTTCCAGGAGGAGATTCCACGTCAGCTGCAATATATCTGTCTGTACTTGGTTCATATAGCTGGAGCATACCTCTTAAAGTAAGTGGTACCAACCGCAGTCTCTCCTTTCTATGCCATTTGAGTCCTCTTGAGTTCATGTTCCTGCCACAGAATGCCAGGTGATTGATGCCAGCAGAGCTCATGCCCTTAGGATTCTTTGATTCCAGTTGTTCGTATATTAAAAAGGAAGAGTAGATTTCTCAAGTATCAAGCACTATTCAAAGCATAGGAAATAAAATAGAAAGCAGGACAGTCCTTGATCTCATGAAGTCCACATTTTTTTTAATTAATGCTTTTTGTTTACAAAACATATGCATAGGTAATTTTTCAACATAGTTCCTTGCTCCTTTTGTTCCAAATTTTCTCCTCCTCTCCCCTTCCCAGATGGCAGGTAGTCCAGTACATGTTAAATATGTTAAATCCAAAATATGTGTATTTATAGAATTATCTTGCTGCACAGGAAAAATCAGATCAAGAAGGAAGGAAAAAAAAACTGTGAAAGAAAACAAAATACAAGCAAACAACAACAGAGAGAATGAGAATGCTCAGTTCCCACAATGTTCTCTTTGGGTATAGATTGTTCTTTTCATCAGTAAACAAGTGGAACTGGTTTGAATCATCTCATTGTTAATGAAATCCACTTCCATCAGAATTGATCATCGTACAGTCTTCTTGTTGCTGTATATAGGATCTCCTGGTTCTGCTCATTTCACTTAGCATCAGTTCATTTGGTCTCTCCAATCCTCTTTGAAATCATCCTGCTGATCATTTCTTAGAGAATAATAATATTCCGTAATATTCACATACCATAACTTATTCAGCCATTCTCCAATTGATGGGCATCACTCAGTTTCTAGTTTCTTGCCACTACAAAAAGGAAAGCCCACATTTTCATTAAGGGAGACTATACATGTAGAAGAGTTGAGCTTCTGGGTAAATGAAGGTCTTTAAGTCATAGTAGCCAGTGCAAATGGCAAGATTTCATTGAGTTTCTGACTGAATGTGAATCCAGTATTGTCAAGTCTGGTGTTGTCGTTAGGAGGGTAGTTGAGGCAGTTAACTAAGAATCAGTAGTTAGTAAACGTTCTTAAGTGTCTACTATGTATCTCACACAGGCTATCTCAGGAGACTATTAGGTGTGAACACTTAAACCTTGGAAATAAAAGTGATACAAGTGAGGGTTTATTTTTTTATTTTGTTAGTTGGGTCAATTTAAGAATATGATCGAAAAATTTTCATTTTAATGCAGCTTAATTGTATGAATTTTTGCAGAGGATAGATCAGTTGTTAAAAACATTTACTCAGTAAGCCATTGGTTGTATCCATGATAATTGGTGACTCATTTTCCCTTTTCCTTTTTCTTAATAGCCTGACCCGCTTGGGCCTGATCTTGCTGCTGCTACAGTACATGGCTGAGTTTCTCTTCCACATGGCACGGCTTTTCTACTTTGCGGATGAAAACAACGAGAAGTTGTAAGTGCTAATGAGAAAGGATATGCCTACTGACCACAGGAGGATAGACTTAGGACTGAGGCAAGGGAAAAACTTTAAAAGATGTACCTTCCATCTTCTAAGTAACATTCAAGTTACTCAAATATCAAACCATATCTTGGAGCTGACTACATGTCTCTTAAGAGCCCTAGGGATCTTACCTCAGCTACTTCTTTCTTTGTGACTCACACATGACATTCCAACTTCTCCCTCCCTCCCTTATTCCATCTTCAGTTTTCACCTCTGCTTTTGAAATTCTCTGTTTTCCTTCAATACTCAGTTCTAACCCCGTGTCTGACTTCCCCTCCCGAGCTACCTGTGCCCTCTCTGCCCCCAACTTCTCTTCCCCTTCCTGCGTCACCCTCTAAAAAATTATCTTGTATACATTGTGGAGATGGAGAACCAGCCTCTGAGTCAGGAAAACCTGGATTCAAGCCCTCTCTGACACGTTTATTATTGATCTTAAGCAGTTCAGCTGGTCTCTCAGGATTTGGCAACTGATTGAATATGGTTAGGCTCCAGAACCCCAGATCATAACCCAAAAAGAATTTCTTCTACAATATGCCAGAGCAGGATACTAAGTGTATAGCATACCAAGCAGGCCCATACTGCTTGAAGATCTATAGTGTGTCTTCCACTTATGGATAGTTCTAATTAGAAAGTTTTCATAAGGAATTTTTTTGGTGGCTTTCTTTTTCTTAAATATGAAGATACCATCTGGACTGCCTACTTTACAAAAAACAAATGAGATTATAGTAGTAATAATGATGGTAGTTCACATATAGTGAAATAATACTTGTAAAACACTTTGCAAAATAAAGCACTGTATTAATGCTAGCTATTGTCATCATTGTTTGCATAGCATTTTTTGTACATTGCTTCATTTGATCTTTACAGCAGACATAGGTTTTAGATCTGAGGGGGACTGTTAAATTACATTTAATCCAATGCTTTAACATCACAAATGAAGAAGCTCAGGCTTCCTAAAGGGGAAGGAACTTATTAAATGTCACAAAAAGTGTTATGTTGAATCAGGAGTCAAACCTTGTGGCTCCAAATTCAGTGATATCTTCTGCAGAAGTGAAAGCACTTTCTAAGTGTACAGTGATGTACTACTGTAATTATTCTTGTTATTCCTTCTGAATAGTTTATAATCTCCTCTGTTTTTGTGTCTCTGTCTCTCTCTGTCTCTCGGTCTCTGTCTTGGTCTCTGTCTCTCTCTCTCTCTCTCTCTCTCTCTCTCTCACACACACACACACACACACACACACACACACACACACACGCCCCTTTATCCCTCTCTTGGGGTTCCTAGGGGAAATAATTACTCTAAAGCCTGGACACTTTTTTTCTTCTTTGTGGGCAGGTTTAACGCCTGGGCAGTAGTGTTTGTGGTCACCCGCCTCTTCACTCTCACCCTTGCTGTACTGGCTATTGGTTTTGGACTGGCTCGGATGGAAAATCAAACTTTTGAGCCAGAGAAAGGCAACTTCAATACCTTGCTCTTCAGGTGAGCTGGGTGGTACTCTAAGGGAATAAGTAGGAATCTGGACCCCAGAGGGATGAGTGACTGGTGGATTCTCCTGGAGGAGGCAGACATCTCTGAATTGAAGGATGAAGGATGAGGTTATATCGTTCTGTTCTTGCCCAGACCCTAAAGGCAGGAGTCTGCCAGAAAAAATTTTTTTTTCCTTTTCATGTTCCTCGCAGTAGAGACATTCCCTGGCAGGATTGCTTTTGTCTGTTGTTTGACCTCATCACCAACATCAGAAATAGAATCTGGGTCTCATTTTGTCTCTTGCTGACTGGGTGATTCCTGAGGCTGATACCAGTGTGGTCCCGAGTGCCCCTAATGGTTGGAGTGGGGATTATGGGGGCATTTGTCCGGCTCCTTCCTCTTTTTTAGCCCAGGGAAGCAGTGGGGACCCTGGGGCCTCTGGTCCTGAAAGCTGGCTCTTGTTGGTGTTTCCCAGGCTGTGTGTGCTCCTGTTGGTGTGCGCCTCCCAGGCTTGGATGATGTGGCGCTTCATCCATTCCCAGCTGCGGCGCTGGCGGGAGTACTGGAACGAGCAGAGCGCCAAAAAGAGAGTGATGGTTGCCCCCAGACCGCCAGCCAAGCTCATCAAGAGGGAATCTGGTGAGTGCCAGGATTCCCCCTGTGGAGATGAGCTGGGGTTCATCTGAGATGGGTGGGGAGGGATGCCAAGGCCGGAGACTCTTTGGACCATGCTGGTAGGACGGGGCATGGCAGGCTTCTCCTCTGTTTCCCTGTTCCTTTGCCTCTTGCCAGGACCTGGCTGGCACGTGCCTGGGCTTGGGCCAGGGAATAGTCTGTGGGCGGTGACAACACTGATTCAGCTGGGAGTGCTGCTTCTTGCTGCTTGGGACAGGGAACTCTGACGGGAAAAAAGCTCTCTAGGGTGGCTTCTGGGCGCTTATCCAGGAGCAGCTGTGGCCAGTGCCCTTCCCCTTTCCCTGCTTAACAGATTGTCCTCACCTGCCCCTTGCCTGAGGAACTCCCTTCCTCCATGGCCACAGGGTACCAACTTTGTCTTCAGGACTTTAGTACTCTTAGGATTCAAGTGGATGGGGAGCGCAGCTGTGAAAATGGGAGGCTCTCTTTCCTTCCTGCTTCCTTTCCTATAAACTTCAATTATGAGGAAGGTGATTGGTCAAGACTTTACTTCCTAACCAATCTTGGTGGCAGCATCTATTCCCTGATTTAACTGCCCCTTTCTTGGGAGCCAGAGAGGGCTAATCCTATTCTTTTGTATATACTGATATAAGTTTAAGATGGGGATCAGACAGAACCTTGGTAGGGCTTGGGCTCCTAGGAAATTAGTTTCCTACAGTTATAGTGCTCCATAATATCAGGAGGACCTCAGAATGCCCCTTCCACCCCTGACACTTTTTCTTTCAAAAAATACCCTGAAGGGAAGCACTTCACAAGGCAGCCTGGAGAATGCTAGGACAGGAAAAACAGAACGGAGGGGAGCTAGCTGCTATTTTTCTTTTATTCTTAGGAATAATTTTTCCCCTCTTGGTTACTCTCAAATCCTGTGACTATGTCATTCTGTGCTCCTAACCCAACTGATCTTAGACTTCCTCTCTTTATGTTCTGATATTTTCCTTTTAGCAACAAACTTACGTATATGTCTATGTGTATTTATCTCTCTCCACTTCCCAGGTTACCACGAAAATGGAATACTGAAAGCAGAGAATGGGATGTCCCCACGCACTAAAAAGCTGAAGGCTCCTTAAAGCCAGAATGTGGAGAACAGGAATTCTTCCTAGTGGGATGTGCAGTATAGAGGCCACAGGCCAAGGACTAAGTTACTGCCCTTATTTTTCTGCTTGCTACACACTCCCATCTCGAACAGCTGAAATATGTCTTTGGAAACACACACCAACTCTCTCTGTCTCTGTCTCTCTCTTTTTCTCTTTCTTCTCTCTCTCTCTTCTGCCTCTGTCTCTCTCTCTGCCTCCTTTTTTATAAACCATTTTCAATAAAACCAAAAATCTTCCTTCTTTATGTTCTTGAGCCAACTCACTTCCTTATAGCCTTTGTTTGCTAGGGAACCTAGAATCCTTGATCTTTATAGGTATTTTTTTCTCTCTCTTTGCTCTCTGTTTTTGTTCACAAATGTTTTCCTTACATTATTGTGCAGTTATTCAGTGTCTGATTTTCATAGTTAAGGAGGCCCACTTTTTCACCAGTGCTATTTGACTTCAGTTTCTCCTGAGCCTAAATGCATTTCCAGGAAGCATTCACTTAGGATTGTTCCTTGTTAACTGATATCCATGTCCTTGAATTGTTGTACCATGTGATCAACATATAGGATGGACAATAAGAAGAGAAATGACTGGATCCTAAATTTATCCTTCTTGACTAGATCATTTTAATAGCTCTATTTAGCTGCCCAGATGTTTTATTTTCAGTTCCCCATGCACTGTCCCAACCCATAGAGGTACCACATTGGATTCTAATGCCACATGCAGAATTTGACAATGGGATGAGATTCAGCCATGAAATGTAGTCTTTATTGTTGGATCCTGGGACTGAAGTGATACTTGCCTGCTGTTATTCCATTAGGGGGGTGCTGTTGGAGGAACAGATTCCTTTTCTCTTCATACCCTAAGGCAAAAGCAAAGGCAAAGTAGGCTGAGGCAGGGGCCTATTCTGAAATTCAGGCTATGAGACTGATCAGCTC
The DNA here is from genome assembly GCF_016432865.1 of Antechinus flavipes. Classification (NCBI taxonomy): domain Eukaryota; kingdom Metazoa; phylum Chordata; class Mammalia; order Dasyuromorphia; family Dasyuridae; genus Antechinus; species Antechinus flavipes. The sequence continues at coordinate 218,382,015 of NC_067401.1, read as the reverse complement.
CTTTCTTCTACATCCCAACCTGCAGTTACTTCTCTAGACAGATTCACAAGCATCCCAGATAAAACAACAAACTAAACAGGGTAAAGAGAACTGAGGACATATTAATTGTAGGCCCAGAGCAATCTTACGCCCCTCTCTGGAATGGGACTTGGCATTCTGTCTTTAAAACCTCTTCAATTCTTCATTTCTTTTGGTGTTCCCACTCAATCTTGGACCTTTGTGGCACCTATCCTATTTTTGAGCATTGAGGGGCAGATAGGCCCCTCTCTCTGGCCTTACTGGTGGCTTTTTACCCCTGCAACTTGTTGTCATCATCATGGATGGTTAGTGTTACTAACATGTTATACCCCATGATATAAACAATAGATGCTAAGTCCATCTTTTTGATACCTCTGCTCTCAAGGAAAAAAAAAAAACCTTCTGGGCTCTGTGTGGTGTCTTATGAAGTTCTGTCAAGAAAGAAAGGGAATTAGCTTTTAAAGAGGCTTAAGAATCCTGAAATCTCTATAGAGGTGAAAGGGAGAAATTTTGTCTTTTACCTGCTGCAGCAACTTGCCTTCATCTGGTGTTAAAAACTAGATTCAGTTGTGTTATGAGAGGCTTGGGTTCTTGGGCTAGGTCAGCCATTCTGTCCTCAAACTACCTTCAAAAAAAAATTTGGGTTTCTTTGTATTAGCCCCAAGGCAGTTGAATCATAGATAGATGGACTTGCATTTGCCATTCAACAGGGATTAGTTGGAAAGGGTATCTTCTCTTAGTTGGACCCCTTCTTCTTTTCCTTCTAGGACAGATTGTAAACAGGAAAGAGAATGGCTCACCGAGTCTCCTGATTTCCTTTGAGACCCGGCAGGGTATTGTTGAATAAGAGTAGATGGCTTCTCTTCTCCCTAATCTCCCTTTCCTTGGAATTTTCTAGTACCAGAGAACTGATAGAGTGGTTTTTTGCCAGGTAGGCAGGCCTTTGTGTGTTTGAGAGACTTCTCAATTTCTCAGATGGCTAGAGGGTAATCTGTAGCAAATGAGTTCCTACTTTCTCTAGCCCTTCGTCATCCAGTCGTTTTGCCAAAGAGGCTGTGACTTAGGTCCTGACTTTTCTCTAAAAACAATGAGTTTTTAACCCAATTATTAAGCAAATTACTTCTTAAGGCACCACCTAATTCTTCTATCTTTACCATACCCATAATCTCTGGTACTCATGTGGTCCTGTTACTGACTGACAGCCATATTCACTCTCTGTCAAAAGTTGTCACCTGAAATGAATGCTAGTAATGCTGCTCACATAGATTTGCCCGTTTTTCAGAGTATGTGGCCAGGAAAATCCTAGAGTAAGACTGGTGTCTAATGATGTTGAATTTGAGAGCTGTTGTTTAGCAGAGATACAATATATTTGTAGCTACTCTTGTTCACTGTCAGTGACCTAGCAAGTTTATTTCCCTGCAAGGCTTTGTTAAAAGAATGAACTGAATTGTGTTGAAAGGGGCTGGGTGAAGATATCTCTACTTTATCCCTAATCTTTGGGCTTCTTGGGCAGATACTCTGTCCTACTCTGTCTTAATTCTTGGAAGAAGAGGCGATGATTAGTGACCCATGAGCCTACTCAAAGTGCTAAGACACCAGTGAATTCCCTGCTTTCATCCTTATCCAGTCTGAGGCCAGGCTTCTATTGCCCTCATTCCCCTATGGGAATGGGAATGAGAGTCTAATCTACCTCAGCCACTGTCTTTCTCTCAATGGAGTCTCTTGGCTTTTGTGGCATTGGTGTACTTGGAATTAAAGAGAAGAATAAGAGGGGCCACTGTGGGATGGGTGCCTGTGTTCTTCCTTGGAGCTGGAGGGTGTTATGGTTTGGGGGTATTTCATACGTGACCCAACATCTGGGTTCCAGGACAAGCATCTGTACATTTGACTTAGTGTACCTGTCTCTGTTTGGACAGATGGCACTGATGGGAAGGGGTCTCTAGCTTCAAATAAACAGTTCTAGCTTGAGGTGATAGGGATAGGTTGAAGAGGTGCTGCTTCTCAACTCTGGAAATCCATTCTTATCTGTTTACAGTATTATCTGACTTAGCACCTGGCCCCAAATGGTTCCTAAAAACCTGATGTACTTCTTACCATGGTGTCTGCCATTTTAGGCTTTGAAGAACATAGAGCACATTTCTGTGCTCTCGTTGTCCAAGTTTGAAATCCTATGGACAAAACAAAGCTCCAAAGTATGGTTTGAATTCAAGTTGTGTCTATATCCAAAACTTTGCTGGTAACTTGTTCATTATAAGGGTTCCTGGGCAATGGGAGCGCATTCTGCCTAGATTTTAGAGCTTGAGCATTTTGGCAAGATGTTGGTCTGGATTTTTTCCGGATGTTTTAAGTATCTTCCATCTGCTACTTTCAGTAGGATTTGGATGAGAAGAGTCTATTGGTTGGGCTTGGATACAGCTGTTGTTTGCTTTCCTCCTAGAATCTGAGTGTTAAAATCCAGAGGATTTTTGTTCCTATAAGGAATTTCTCTCCCTCTGAAGTAAAGTACATGAAGAAAACAAGGAGGATGACTTTTAATAGGCTTCCTTTCTTCATCTACATGCCCTATACCTGTCCTTCATTTATCCTTTATCTATACTGTGTCCTTATTTCTGAGGCCATGAGACTTCAGGGAGGTCTTGGTTTTTTAGTGTTTTGGTTAACCTTCCTGTAGGGGGTAGGGGACAAATACACAGAAAAGAAAACCAAAAGTCATCATCCCACATTGCTATAGTTAAGCATCAGGTCAGGGCTTCCTCTTTGGCTTGCCCTGACATTCTGAGCAGGACCTCAGTGCACAGTAGTCTAAAACTTACTACTCCATAGGCTGGGAGCCTTCTACTTTAACCCTCTCCTAGCTAACTATTCTTATTGGGTTCAAGAAGAGCTGTAAAACAAATGCAGCAAGACTTTGCATCAGTGTTGCTCCCCATGCTTAACATCTCCTTGTGGCAGTTTTATAATTCTTAGGAGTAGATGATTTATCCTTTTTGCATAACAAGTGCCTTACTTTGCAATACTTCTTTTGGACCCCAACATATGTACTGTACAGAGCTTTCCATTTCTTTCTGCTAACATGACTCTGGTCTGTGCCTTGGGACATTGTACCCAGGAGTGGCCACCCATAAAAGGGACACAACACATGACAGTCTTGCTTCCTTGGTCTCTGTGCCTTTATCTTATTTCCATTGTTCTTAGTATACTTTTGGCCTTATTTCTTGGCTTTTGCCTCAGTTGATTTTAGACTTTTTCATATCAGGCGAAGCAAGGCAGCTTCTCTAGGTATGGATATAGACTGGAGTGGTGGGCCTGCCAGTAGCAAGCAGTGCTCAGACACTTCTTATGGCCTCATACTTCATCCCACATCCTTCCTCCCCATTCATCCCATGAACCATACCTATTCTTCTTTCTCTTGTTCCTTTCCCAGAGAGCTCTTCTTGTTATATAACCCCATCTCTTTGTGAGTCTTTATTCAACCCAAAGTCTATAATCTGGAGCTTACTCTTCCTTCCAGACTCAAGTGTTAATTCTTAGACGTAGATGCCTGTTTTGCAGAAAGCCAGGTCGACGTGGTCCCTTGTCATAAAAATATTGTATTTAGTTCATAATTCAGTGTTATTCATGTGTTGCCAGAAGTTCCCCTCCCCCCCCCCCCACTTCTTCCGGGTTGTGCAATAACTCTCCTAGAACTCGTTAGTTTCTATAGTTCCTTCTGTCCATTATGAAGCCCTGGAAGTTGGGAAGAGATGGGACACATAGGAGGAACCATCATCCTTCAGTGGAGAAATTCCAGCTATTTCCTTTCTAGCTGCAATTCTCCTTGTCCTAGATAGGTTTCTGTGGCTCTGCGTTAGAACATGTAGCATAATGTAGAAATACATATTTAAAAAAAAAAAACTTGTTGAAAAAGAATCTTCATGATGGGGCATTAATGTGTTCAGTTTTGAGTATGACATTGGGGGGTAAGATTTTGGCATAGTATTCCTGGATATACTGCCATCCCGGTCTCCATCTTTATCAAAAGGCATTCCAGGATTTTAGATGGGATGGGAAAGGATGCTTCCTGTTCACAAGAAGTGGTTTTCATTATAACCTAGGTGCAGGTAGTCCTCTCTCCTCTGACTGTGTGTGCCTGCAAGCTCAGCCCTTTCCTTGGGTGCAGATAGATGGGGTCAAATTGTAAACATCATCTCCAAATCCCCATTTTAATAAACAGCTGAAAGATGTGCTAAAGCTGCTGGTGCCCTGAGCAGACCATAATGCAAAGGTGGATACGTTGCCTTTTTTTTTTTCTTTTTTTTTTTAAATCTATTTTACCTTGTTTATTTTATGGACCAAATTTCAACAAGAAACTCAAGGAAAATTGTACCTGCCATATTTATGCATCTGTGTAAAAGGGTTGTTTTATCTGTTTTTACTTTTGATGCAATTTTTTCCAAATTCCTTTTCCATTGTTCCCTTGTCCAGTTTAAAAAGTTACAGTTTTGTATGGATTTTTTTTTTGTTGTTGAAAATGTGCATTTTGAAACAAATGAACAACAAAACTATTTTCTGAAATAACTGAATAAAAGGCTTAGAATTATCGATCCTTAATGTCTGGTATTCTTTGAATTATGTTTACTTACTTTGAAAAATGATATCTATAATTGAATGTGATTTTGCTGTTCCAAGATTTCTAGTTCTTTTGTGTTTCTTTTCCCACCAAGTTTTTATAACTAGTAGTCTTTTTAAGATACCTTTTATCATAAACACAAGAACCAGACAGACAGGATTCAGCATGGAGACTTCATAGTTCCTCTTTCAGTGGTGAGCAGAAAACTACATCCTATATTTGGGACTTGAATTGGAAATTACAAGAAGGGGAGGAAAGGGATTTTCTTGGCAGTGGGTTGTGGGAGAATGTTCCAGTTGGCCCTTATGCTCTGAAATTCTTACCCAGTGATGGCTATTTTAAGTATTTGAATATGAGAATGGAGAGATGGGTACTGGATACATGTGAACATCAGTGCAACAAAATGCCCCAATTGGTTGCTGAAGATATTTTATCCCAAGGGTGATTATTAGAAATTGGCAACTATACGGGACCCAGTGGTTCTAAATTGTGTATACTTTCTCATTTTGGATTGACTGGAAATGAGGACAATTAGATAGGGTAGTAATTTAAAATACAAGATCCAGAAGTTTAATAGGGAGCTTTCCTTTACACATAATCCAGTCTTCAGTTTGGATTCTGCTGGACTTTTCCTAGGTTCAGATTCATATTTCAGCTGGCTGCCTTGAGATTACTCATCTTAAATTGTCTTTTGGGAACTGTGTTAGGAAAACCCTGGGTGAAGTGTTCCTGGGCCTAGGTAGATGTCTTAAGATTCATCAGTCCTTGATCTTTCCTATTTTTTATCCATTCCAAAGACTTAGAGTCTTGTGAGATGCAGGAAGGTTATGTTTTCAATAACTTTCAACTATCAGCTTGCCTTAAAAATCCAGATCTTGGGCTGTGACTACCATATAGTCCTTGTTCAGGATAGGATATGATAACAGAGTATGCAAAAGCCACACCTAACCCCCCATACACAACTACAGAAAGTCAGAGATTTTGTAAATTGGTAAGATTTAAAAATACTCTCTAGACAATGGGTAGGACCCTCCCTGATTTCTTGTCCTTTTTACCATCATTGTGTGTACAGTCCGATGTGAATACTTAACAGGCCTCAGTCCAGATTCCAGGCAAATGCTTCCCAGGAATGATAGTTTGTACAGTGTAATTAGTGACACTCTTGTGGATGCTTTGCTGTTTAGGATTTCAGTAGGAAAAAAAGTGATTCGATCTGTCTTCCGTGGTTATTACCACTTGGCTGCATCATATAAATCAAACAGATATGTGTGGGAGTGTGGTCTCTAGAAAACTACCTTTGATGAATTGTGAAATTGTACCCCTGTCCAGCTTTCTTTTTAATCCATCTGATGGAGTAAGTCAGTCCCAACTTTTCAATTGCTGGCAAATTTCCCAGGGGGATTAGAGTTATTTGAGTAGTTCTCACCATATTCAAAACTGACATCTTTCCCTGAAGAAAGACATCATTTCAGTGGATCTGTCATCTACTAGCACCTATTGCACAAGGCAGAAAGAAATTTAGATTAACATATGAGAGGAGAAAAGGATAGGTAGAGGAATGGTATGAAGATGGGCTAGCATCTTGAAATCCCCAGGGCTACCAACACTTTGGTTTCAGAAGGTAGTGACTTATCTCAGAAACCAGGGAAAAGGGAATAATTAAATTATTTTGATGCACACAGGCAAGTCTTTCTCACCCCGATATATATGCTGGAGTTGGCAGGTAGTGCTAAAGTAGTGCTAAATTTGGCAAAAACACAAAAGTTAATCACTATTCAAGTTACAAATAACTGATACCAAATCAATCACTCTTTATTCTCCAAGCTTCCCTAAAAATCTGTTTCCTTGAAAGAATCTATGGTTAAAGTGAGGTAACAACAAATTCAAGTCCTGCATATTATTTCCATGACCCCAAACCATACTTTCCCAGGTGTTGTTTTAGCATCCCTTGGGCTTGTGGTCACTATTCACCTCAAAAAGTTATGAGGAAATTTCAGATCCTCTTATGACCCATTTCAATTCCAGCCCCACTGATAGTTAAAGAACAAATGTTAAATCAGTAGTTCAGGATACATGTGTATTTCAAACCAATTTCATATATAGATACATGTGTAAGGTTACATATAGATTTAAAATTAATTTCATATATAGAACATCTCATTTAGTCTTCTCCACATAGATCAGGTCACTATGAGAAAGCTTTGATGAAGTTGTTGTAGTTGATTTTGCCTTTGTCATTGGAACACAGTCTGATTAACTGCAAGACAGTAAACAGGGAAAGTATTTTGATTATCGTGTAATCATATAGTCTTGTATAAAATGCGCATATATTTTCAGCTTTCAAAGTTTTATCACAGTCATTTAACATAAACAAATTCATATGGATTCCCCCCCCCCCTTCCAGGCAATTGGGGTTAAGTGACTTGCCCAAGGTCACACAGTTAGGAAGTATTAAGTGTCTAAGACTAGATTTGAATTCAGTTCCTCTTGACTTAAGGGCTGGTGCTTTATCTGCTGCACCACCCAGCTGCCCTTAGATTCTCTTTTAAAAGATTAAGATTGCTTAATTCTCATAGCCACTCTGTGAGATCCAGTAGGGCACACTATTATACCCTTTTTACAGCTGTGGAAACTGGTTAGGAGAGGTTTTGAACAAAGGTTCAGACTTGCTAGATGATAGTTAAGTCTCATTTAAACTAATTCTTGGTTTAAGTTCCCTTTTTGTTGTCGTTTAAGCTTGAAATTGTAATATAATTAAGACTCATTGGAGGACATTTTTCCAAGAACAAAACAAAGATGTTTCTCAATATGAGTAACTGTAATGTAGCAGCAAGTATTCTTTTTAAAAGGGAAATTTTTTTTTTGTTTTAATTGTTTTGGCTTTATAGTTTGAGAGCTATCTGTTAAATGACTTGCTCAGTTCTTCCAGGCCAAGGTTTAAAATGCAATAGTTCCTGCTCACATTATACTGAAATCTAACAACACTATCATCATCATTATTTTATATTTTATATATTATAGCATATTGATACATTTGTTGTTATCAATTCCAGGATAACATGAGCAACTTTAGTCTCAAAGATGTATTTGACAAAAGTTCTTAGAAAAATCAGGCAGCAGTATGAGAAAAATGAAGATTTCAGATCATCTCATACATCATGCAACAATAAGCAATAAATGGTTATGTATGATCTAGAGATATAAAATCATAAACATATTAAATGAGGGGGGAAAATTCCTATCAAATTTTGCAAATAGAGCAAAAGTTCATGACCAAACAAGGGATTGAGAGGATCACATCAGATAAAATGTATAATTCTGATAGCATAAAACATAAGTTTTTGGTACAATCCAATGAAACTAATTTCAGAAAAGAAACTCCTATTGAGGGGGGAAGGGTGTAGTAGCAAATTTCTCTGAGAAAAGTCTCATTTCTAAAATATGTAACACTTAAATTTGTAAGAAGTTATGGGCCATTCCCCAATTGATAAATGATCAGTTTTCACAACTTTGGTCTCAGGATTCCTTTATACTCAATTACTATTGTTATTATTGAGTCATTTCAGTCATGTTTATTTGTGATCCTATTTGGATTTTCTTGGCAAAGACATTGGAATGATATATTTTTTTCCTTCTCCAGCTCATTTTATAGATGAGGCAAACAGGTTAAGTGATTTGCTGAGGGTCACACAGGTAGTGAGTGTCTGAGGCCAGATTTAAACTCAGGAAGAGATGGCTTCCCGATTCTAGACTGAAGGGGTATGTTGGATCAAGGGAGATCTGGAGCACAACTGTGGCACAGGCTATATACCCCAGGAAACCAGGAACAGGTTGTGGGGACTCTAAATTGGCAGCAGTAACAGAGATCTCCAGATCTCTCAACCCACAGAGAGTGTGAGGAGAGCCCCAATCCTCTATCAGGCTTTGAGAGCCACTGGATTAACAGTGATAGCAGCAGTGACTGCAGCAGTGATACTGGTGCTTCTGGAGTTCTCAGCTCTCAGGTTGGGGGTTAGGGGAGGGGGGATTGGAATACCTAGTCAGAGGGAAATTGCAGGTGGTCTCTTAGCCAGCATTGAGGTAGAACTTTTGCTTTGTTCATACTCAGTTCAGAGCAGCAATGCAGGCTCACAATACAGGTCACTAGAAGCTCTGAAAACAGCTGTACAAAACCCCTGAAGCTTGGGACCGTGCACCCTCCACCCTGGAAACAGAGCCCTCCTTTAACAAATAGTTAAAAGCCAAGTAATAGGTTGGCAAAATGAACAAACAACAGAAAAAAATTCTGAGTATAGAAAGTTACTTCGGTGATAAGGAAAATCAAAATAAACACTCAGAAGATAAAATCAAAACTCCTATATCCAAAGCATCCAAGAAAAATAAGAATTGCGCTTAACATTTCCTAGCTGTGTGATCCTGAGCAAGTCACTTAAACCTCCCAATTGCCTCAGAAAAAAAAAAAAAAAAAGAAAGAAAAAGAAGAATTGGTCTCAAGCCATAGAAGAACTCAAAAGGAAGTAAGAGAGGTAGAGAAAAAATTGGGAAGAGAAATGAGAATTGTGCAAAAGGAAAAGCAAAGATATGAGGAGAAGAATGCCTTAAAAAGCAAAAGTAGCCAAATGGGAAAGGAGGTACAAAAGCTTCCTGAGAAAAATAATTCCTTAAAAATTAGAATTGACAAATGGAAGCTAGTGACTTCATGAGAAATCAAGATACAATAAAGCAAAACCAAAAGAATGAAAAAAAGAGGGAAAAAAGTGAAATATTTCACTGACCTGGAAAGTAGATTCAGAAAAGATAATTTAAATATTATTGGTCTACCTGAAAACCATAATCACAAAAAGAGGCTGGACATCAGATTTTAAGAAATTACAAAGAAAATTGCTCTGGTATTCTAGAACCAGAGAGTAAAATAGAAATTCAAAGAATCTACCAATCACTTCCTGAAAGAGATCCCAAGATGAAAACTCCCAAGATTATTATATCCAAATTCTGGAACTCCCAGATCAAGAAGAAAATATTGCAGCTATCCAGAAATAATTCAGGTAAAGTGGAACTACAATCAGGATAACATAAGATTTAGCAGCTTCTACATTAAAGGATCAGAGGTCTTGGAATATGGTATTCCAGAGAGCAGTGGAGCTAAGATTACAACCAAGAATCACCTACCCAGCGAAACTGAATCCTTCAGGGGAAAAGGTAGACATTCAGTGAAATAAGAGGACTTTCAAGCATTCATGACAGCTGAATATAAAATTATTTGATTTTCAAATACAGGATTCAGGAGAAGCATAAGGAGGTTTCCCTTTCAACAAGAAAGGGAAATCATAAGAGACTTAAGGTTTATGTGTTTACATTCTGACATGGGAAGAGGATACATGTAAACTTGTAAGAACTTTTTCATTATTATGGCAGTTAGGAGTATAGATAGAAAGAGGGCAAAGGTATGAGTTGAATATAAAGGGATACTAATATCCAGAAGGGATATATAAATTGAATATAAAGGGATAAATAATATCCAGAGAATAAAATCAAGCAGAGAAGAATGTACTGGGAGGAGTGGAATGGTGTAAATTATCTGCCATAAAAGAAAAAGCTTTTACAGTGGAGGGGAAGAGGGGAAAGAAGAGGGTACTGAGGGAACTTTATTCTCATTAGAATTGGCTCAAAAAGGAAATAACACACATACTCAACGTGGCTACAGAAATCTATGTTATCCTGCAAGGAAGTAGGAGGGGAAGGGGATATGACAAGGGAGTAGGGCGATAAAAGACAGCACATTGGGGGAGGAGCTGGTCAGATACAAAACACCTTTGAAGAGGGACAGGGTGAAAAGTACAAGAGAATAAAATAAAAAAGGGGATATAGTTAGCAATAGTAATTATGAAAATAGAATAGTATGAAAATTTCTTTGAAGACCTCATTTTACAAATGTATAAGGAACTGACTGAGTCAAATTTATTTTTTGAAAAAAGTTATTCCCCAATTGATAAATGATAAAAAAAAAATGGCCTATATCCAAAGGGTTATAAAATCATACATATCCTTTGACCTAACAATACCATTACTAGACATGAATCTTGAAATTTTTCTAAAGGAAAAGAAACCTAAATATATAAAACCATTTATAACAGCTCTTTTCTCAGGGCAAAAAATTGGAAATTGAGGGAATGCCCATCAATTGGGGAATGGCTGAATAAACTGTGGTATGTGATCATGAAGAAATATTGTTCTATAAGAAATGATGAGAAGGATGCTATTAGAAAATCTGTAGAGTTCCCCATGAGTTCAAGCAAAGTGAACTGTACTGTGTCATAGGAATAGCAAAGTTGTGGAATGATCAGCTGTAAATGACTACAAAAAACCAAGATTACACTGAAGGACTTTTGATGAAAAATTCCATCCAAACCCAGAGAAAGAATTGGTTGTGTCTGAATAGACTGAACTATACTTTTTTTTGGTGGGTAGGGAGAATTTATGGGTTTATTTGTTTTTTTTTGTTGTTGTTGTAGGAGAAAAGGGAAGAATTTTTAATTCAAACATTTTTAAAGTAAACAATTGACTTACCATATAACTAGGGAAATATTAGAACAAAAAATAGTCTGGAATAATGCTATAAATATGGAATGTCACATGTACTTTCAAATGAGGTCACTATTTTGTTAATTTTGCTTGTTTTACTTTGTTATAAGAGACCTCTGACAAAGTGAGAATGATGTATAAATATTTAATTGTGTAAAAACAAAATCCATCAATAACACTTCAACCATATTTAAAAAAACAACAGTAACTATGTTGGTCAGTTTGAAAGACCTGAGTTATCAGGTCTTTGGATCATATATAGAAATGGAATCTCAGCCTAACTCCAGTTCGTCCCCATCATTCCTTATTCTCAGGCTTAGCTTACTCCCTTCTTTATTCTGGCCTCTAGTTCATATACTTTTCTTAGGTTTCTTAGCCTATTTTTATTTTTAAAGTTTTCACATAGAAGTGAGCAGCACATTGTCCACAAGAAGATTATGTGATGATCAATTCTGATGGACACAGCTCTTTTCAACAATGAGGTGATTTGGGGCAATTCCAACAATCTTGTGAGAGAGCCATCTGCATCCAGAGAGGGGATTATGGAGACTGAATGTGGATCACAACATAGTATTTTCACCTTTTGTTGTTTTTTTTCTTTCATTTTTTCCTTTTTGATCTGATTTTTCTTGTGCAGCATGATAAATGTGGAAATATGTTAAGAACTGCACATGTTTAACCTATATTGGATTACTTGCTGTCTAGGGGAGTGGGGAGGGAGAAAATAAATTTGGAACACAAGATTTTGCAGGGATAAATGTTGAAAACTATCTTTGCATGTATTCTGAAAAATAAAAAGATATTAAATAAAGTTTTCATATCAAGCATCTTTTTTCTGGCTCTCAATCTTTGTAAATCAATGCTTATTTGGGAAAAAAAATCAGCAAGAATGACAGTGTATAGGTCATGGTTAATAATGACCAAACCCTGAACTTAAAGAGAATTATAAAAAGGCGCTATAGTGTAGAACACACTAGATTGTACTGCAGACTGACCCTACGAAGATGAATTCATTATACTATCTCCATTCTTTCAGTTGGCCATGTCCAACCTCCAACAGATGCCCTGGCCACTGGGTAGTTGTCACTTGTCATTTTGGTGACCTTGAATGAACACCCAGTACAGATAGGAAAGTCATGAGCATTGTGCCAGACTGCAAAGCCACACCATTCTGTTGGACTTAACCAACTGGCTGTGGCTTTTCCCCTTCTTTGGGAACCCTATTACCTCCCTCAAATTGGATCTGCCCATCCAACCACTCTACCTTGTTCTTTCCCACATCTGTAACAAGAGCAGGTGCTAATGATTCCTTCCTACTAACTGACTGACAATGAGCCTTTTTGCTCCCTTTATAAGACTGTACTGAAGACATTTCCTTCTTCCCCAAGACTAAATTTCCCCTAGAAAAAAATTGGTATTCTGAAAGTCTTGGAAGTTAATTAATAATGATTCTCTGATTGATACTGAATAAAAATTATATATTTTTTTCATAATACAGACCTCGTTAATAAGGAAATCATCAAGTGGTATGTTAAAATTTTTGCAAATACCACAGAACTTCTCTTTGTCCACATATCCTGTTTTCTCCTTGTCAGGAACTTGCAGTGCTTCATAGAAGGGGCCTTCAAGTAAGGATTTGCAATTCTTGAACCGTTCCTGGATGTGCTTTGTTATAGTTTCCATCTCCACATTCTCTGGAGTAGGTGCACTGTGAAAGGATAAAGAAATAAATGAATATAGGATTCTTGAGAGTAGTCTTAATGGCTTAAAGCTTGGCACAATTGAAATTTCTAATCTTCATTATTTTGTAGTTGCGCTAACAAGAAATTTTACTATCCATTTTAACCTAAAAACACTGATAATTGGGCTGGGCTAAACATAACGACAACAGGTAGTCAGTTTTCATAAAGGGTAAAATTTAAACACAGCGATAGATAAACATCCTATAATTTCACTGCTGCTCCCGGTGTTTATCTCCATCCCTTGCCTGTTTTAGAGGCAAGATCTAAGAGTTGTAGTGGATAGCACTAATATTTTTTTTTCACCTACCGCTGATGTTACATTATCTAAAAAATAAATGCCAAGTTTGTATTTTTTTTCCCTGAACTCTGTAACTGAAAAGGACCTTTGGGAAACTTAATACTTCCTTCCCAGTTAATACTGTATTTTGTAATGCTTTCTGTACAAATTAAACTGCATTCTTAATATCCCTTCCATATTGAGGGAGTTAGAGGTGCAGCTCTCTCACAATCTGGAAAATCTATGTAAAATTTTTTCGCTTTCCTTTCCCAGAGAAGAAGAAACTATGTTTATGATATTAAAAGGTAAAATGTTGATATTATACATATATTTTATGTATTTCTGAGTTTCTAATTTTTTTTCTGTGTCATCTGTTAGCCTTTGCATGTTGTCCACAGCTTCTGCAAAACTCTAAAATTCCCATTTAATTTTTTATGCAGACTCCATGATATATCAAAACTATGATGGGTAAAGTTGTGATGTGGAAGGGATAAATAACTGTAATAAAGTTAGTCCTCAATGTCTAGGACCTTCCAAAATAGAAGCAGATTGACATTCAAAACTTAATAAAAAAGAAATCTTTCTCTTTTTAAAGTACAATAGGGAAAGTCCAAAATTTTATTTCCTTGGTTCTTCTCTCACCTGAGTTGAGAGTTGGAGGGGATAATTCATCCAATAGAAGAAGAAAATGAAACACACAGAGCTTCATCAACTTATCTAAAGTTACATAGTACAGAGTAGCAGGGCTGAGAATAAAGCCTAAGTATTATGATTCGGTTGAGTCTTATTTATTACATCCTGTTGGCCTTTTCTCATAAAGCCATTTTTCTAATGGATAGTTTCTGTTTTTACTCTTGCATATAGCAGTGAATCTATCAGTAACATTTATTAAGTGCCTCCCATATACCAGGCACTACAGGCCTATGGCAGCAATTCTGTTTTCTCTTTCCCTTGTCTTCTTATGATGTCCCCTTTCACACTTTTCTATCTTTCCCCAGATTTTCTCTTCTCTCCACCATAAATGTAAAATAACAAAGACGTAATTATTCAAGTGTTCTCCACACGCTTGATTATTTTTCCTATTACACGTTTTAAGCTCTTTTTGCTTGGCTTTGCTACCTCGTGCCTTATGAGCTAAATAATATGGGTTCTGAAAACTGTTACTCACTAAAGTACCAGAGTGATGTCAAGACCTTACAGCAACCCATCAGGTAAATAAAACAAATATCCCCCTTTTATTGGTTCAAAGAAGGTAAGGGACTTGTCCAAGATAAGGGAGGAAACAGAACTTGGAAATCAGGCTCCACAGCTTGCTTGGAATCCATTACCTTTTCCACTATGATTTAAGGAAAAATTCACCTGTGCAAGTCTACTTTTCATTTATTTCAACATGCAGTTATGTATAAAATGCCTACTCTTTATGAAGGCAGCAGCATGGAGCAAAGGGCAAGAACTAGCATTTGGGCAGAGGACTTGGGTTCAAATCCCAGATCTGTCACTTACGCCCTATGTAATCCTGAGCCAGTCATTTTTAAGTCCTCATGTATAAAATGAGGGGGTTAAATGTGGATGGCCTTTAAGGTCTCTTCAATGTTAGGGAAATGATTCTCAGCCGGCAAAATACAAAGGAAGAAAGCAGTAGGAATCGGGGTACTATTACTTTCCCCATTATACATTTGAGAAAACTGAGGCAAACAGATGAAGTGACTTTTCCAGAGTCTACAGCTAGAAAGTATTTAAGGATAATTTGAACTTGGTCTTTTTTTAAGCTTTTCATTTTCAAAATATATGCATATAGTTTTCAGTTTTCATTCTTGCAAAATCTTGTATTCCAAATTTTTTTCTCCCTTCCCCCCACTCTTTCCCTTAGATGGCAATTTATCCCCTATATATTAAACTTGTGCAAGTCTTCTATACATATTTCCACATTTATTATGCTGCACTATAAAAATCAGATCAAAAAGGAAACAAAATTAGAGGAAAAAAAACAAGCAACAACAAAACAATAATATTCCATAACATTCATATACCACAATTTATTCTGCCATTCTCCAATTGATGGGCATCCATTCAGTTTCCAGCTTCTAGCCATTACAAACAGGGCTGCCACAAACATTCTTGCACATGCAGGTCCCTTTCCCTCCTTTATGATCTCTTTGGGGTATAAGCCCAGTAGTAACACTGCTGGGTCAAAGGGTATGCACAGTTTGATAGCCCTTTGGAGCATAGTTCCAAATTGCTCTCCAGAATGGTTGGATCCATTCACAGTTCCACCAACAGTATATTAGTGTTTCTGTTTTCCCACATCCCCTCCAACATTCATTATCTTTTCCTGTCATCTTAGCCAATCTGAGAAGTATGAAGTGATACCTCAGGGTAAGGTACCTCTTCATTTGCATTTCTCTAATCAATTGTGATTTAGAGCATTTTTTCATATGGCTCAAAATGATTTTAATTTTTTATCTGAAAATTGTCTGCTCATATCCTTTGGAACTCTGGTCTTTCTAACTCCAGATTCAGTGCCTATCCAATGAACCATCAGCTTCTTCTACAAAAACCAAAACAAAAAAAATAATGCCCATAGTTTCAAGGAGAGTATTTTTTTTTTCAATTCAACAAATGTCTATTAAGTATATATGAAATATTATCCTATACTGAGGGAAAATAAAAAGTTTTTTTTAAATTGATACAATTAATTTTAACACAGGAGACATATCCTGAGAAACATACAAACACAAAGTTTATCACTTCCATTTGAATTGTTTTAGGAAGATTCTGAAGATGACACGGCAAGATAAGATACCAGACAGGTTCTTTCTTGAGCTAAACTGCCAAGCGTTCCAACTCTACTGCAGAAAGCACAACTCCATTGAGCTGGCTGTAATTGTTTGAATGGCAAATATACACTTTGTCAAAAAATATATATTTTATGGAGAATTCATACAGGGCTAAGCATTCAAAAGATGGTCAGAAAAAGCGAAATAAGGACACTATCAAGGTATCTTTTAAGAACTTTAGAATTGATGGTATGATGTGGGAGACAGACACAGGACCACCCAGCATGGTGTGCCCTTATTAGAGAAGGGGCTGTGCTCTATGAGCAAAGCAGAATTAAATTAGCCCAAAGGAAATGCGAAATGCATCAAGTTAGAGAGACTTTTCTGTTCCTAGTGTCCAACTGGCCAGAGCATTCTGAGCTCACATAGGTCTGATCAAGCCACATTTGGACACACTGTGACTCGACTCTAACACATTTTGGTGCCCCTTCAAGAACGAAGGAACATGCATTTAATCTTGGAGAGAATCATCATTTTTAATTTGAAAAATAAAATGTTTCCCTGTTCCGTGTAGTTCCTAATGCTATTTACTATGTTATAAATGGTTGCTAGACACTCTGGCTTAGCTATAAGTCCCCATTAGTACGGTCCCAGTTCATTGTCTTCACATAGGTCCCTATTAATACTGAAAAAGAATATATACTTTAAATGATTATCACATCCCTTTGAATGAAGAAGTGGAACATAATTCTTTTGCTCCCTGAAAAAGTCAGGTATCTCTGTCTCCACTGCACAACAGCAGGGATGCCTATAAGCATTTGATGTTATGGAGTAAGTATTCAAGTCAATTTACCCATGAATTACAGCAAGGGCTCAGGTTTTTGCCTGAGGCCGGGGAGGACTGGCCAGGGATCCTGCTAAAAGGGAATTCTAAATCCCAGGTCGGGGTTTTGTTCTCCAAGACTTAGCTAGAGAAGGGGAAAGGCCTGCCAGTCCTTAGAACTCTTGTTCATTCCAAATGCTGCTCATAGATCCCACCGCAGCCTGGTATTCCGAGAGCCCCAGGTGAGAGTACTCCCTGCCAAACCTGCCCCCGCCGCCTTTATTTTCCATAAAAGTAAATGTAGCTTTCATAGGGTGACTAATTCCCCCCGGGGACAATCTGGTCTTTTAGCGTTCAGCCTGCTCCTAGAATCCTTGCCAAGAGCACCCTAGCAAAGACCTCATGGCCAGGGCAGTGGGGAATTTATTTATGTTGTTACAAAGCCAATAGCTGACCTCCCTGTCTCTGCTCTCCCACCCCAACCCCTTTCTGTGCTAAGTTACTGGTCCCTCAGAGCCACTCTGTTGTCATTCCAATAGCAAAGATTCATCTCTCTGCTTGACTTCCCTAGATCAATGATCCAAGACCTTCCTGACCTAAGCAAGAAAAATCCACCAAGCAAGCAGTCATTTGGTTAATAGCCCACTCAGGGGCTGCGAGGAAGGGGAGTGCTCTGTACAGTCTGCAACCATGTCCACAGAAAAGCCTCTCTGGCTCTATTTCCCCCAATGCTGCTCCTCAAGCCAATCCCCTGCTTCTGACATGCCTTAAAAAGTATGTGAAGGCAATCAAAGGAGGCTGAGAAATCTTATTTTCATCTGTGTGCACATGTCATTTGCATCCTCTACTCCTGGCTGTCCCAAGAACCAAGAAGAATTTCTGGGGAAGTTTTATATTTAACAAACCCCAAGTTATTTGGTTCTCTACTTAAGTAATAATGAAGGGCTAACTTTACCTTGATCACTTACATTCTGCAATGGGTCCCAGTAGCAAAAAAGTGCTACATGCTTAAATAAATACAAGTGGCCAAAAACTATGTTTGTCTCTCTTAGAAAGGGCAAATGAGACCTATAGACAGTCATTGGATAATTATAATTAGGTGGAACTCTTTACCTGTTGGAGGGGAAGGTAAATCTACTAGGAAGAATATCATTAACAATTATAATGGACACCTGCACCCGTGCTAGACCACAGAGAAAGAGCAGAAAAATAGAGGTCAAATCCAGAGACCTGAGATTCTGATAAAGGCTTAAAGCCTCTACCTAATACCTGAATTCCTCTTTCTGCCCGCACTCTTAGAAATACTGTACAAAACCATAGCAATAGCTCAATTCCAAATGACATGACAATCTGAATATGACTTTTTTTCTCCTCAAAAGAAATAATCTTAAAATAATAATAATAATCTGCAATCAGTTTTCCTTAAAACAACTGTAGAAGCTAAATTGTGCTGATTATCTTTCCCATTTGATGAAGAAACTGTTGAATTGGAATACCTAGCTTATGTACGAAGGGACCATTATAAAATTTTATGCCAAATACTTCAGTGAAGAATAACAAAATAAAATTTTAAAATCATCTTCAGATCTTAGGGTCTTATCTTGGATCTGTGTACCTAATTGTTCTTATCAGTAATGAGAGGAACACAATTTAAAAATCTACTTATCTTAAACTGAAACTAACACAATGGGATGGTGCACATACCTGTCAGATTTCTCTGTCTTAGATTTCGGTTTTAAGAAATGCTGTCTGAGTGACAGGATTGTTGACTGGGGATATCTGTCTGCATGGCTTTCCAGATATTTCAAAACATATTCATCTGCATCTTGGATGATGAACCTATGGCCAAAAACTGGGAAAGAATAAACCAAAAACTGGTTTAGTTATAGGAATATAACTGACATGTATTTATAAAATGCTCTGGAGTTAGTCCAAAGAATATAAATATTTCACTGCTTTATTAAATCTTAACTATAAGGTTTATTGACAATATGTAATCCAACAACACACAGGAAAGATAGAAAGATACCATATGCCTATCATCTCTGCTGGCCATCTCATTTCTTAGCTGATTTGGTTTCAAAGAAACAAAAAAAGCACTTATGGTGGTTCCAGGAAAACCAGTCATAACCAGAAGTACAAGCTGAATCTCAGTAGCAATAGTGGTTAAAAATAGCACTATTTAATAGTCAGGAGGGTGGAGATAGTTGGAACTTCTCCGAAATACATCAGCCTGGGATAAGCAGACCAGATAAACAGGTCAGCTAGAGATGCACAGGAGGTTTAGCTAAATTACTCTGTACCAGAGACTGCACTTACAGACTCCTCAATTATTCTCGTCATTTGCATCCCATTCCGAGGAATGAGGTCCAGTTTGCCAAATGGCACCAGATTCATAGCTTAGCAGTTACTTTTGTTTACAACAATTCTGTGAGGTAGCTATGTTTTCATGAGTGAAATAATGACTTTAGCACTGTTAAGTTCATAAGACCCAAATTTATGAAATTTAACTTGTTCAGCAGAAGTGCTGCTAACTAAAACTGTTACATGTCAGGTTCCTCAGGAAAGTTTAGAAGATTTTACAAGTAATATTCACCAAAGATAAATACAGTTGATTTGGTTCTGGAAACTAAGTAAAAGGCAAGACATCATGTCAACATATCCAAGGTGGCAGCATAGTGAGGAGTTATTAAGCGAGGCAGGCTTTAGCATAGTTCCTTTCAGGATTAGTGATTGAAATGTCAAACAACAATAAAACTTTCCAGAAAGATGCTGGAAAAAAATAAAACTATGATTTAAAAAAAATTATGGTAAGCAGAAAAGAAACAATGAGAAAACACTGAATCAACACCAGAATTAAGGCAATAAATTCAAAAAAATAAATAACTGAATAAATAGATGAAGGAATGAATGAATAAGCTCAAGTTATATATCAGAGAGCCTCAAGAAAGCAAAGATTGATTCATGATGGAAGAAAGAAAAAGATGGGGGAAACCAAAGAAAAATTAAAGGAATGGACCATGTTAAGATTCTTCTGAGATTTTGTTCATGATTACAACCATATAGCATCACTGATAGAAAAATGAAATTATAAAGATGTAATTAGTGGTGGGGAACAACTGATTAAATGGCTTATGATAATTCTTAAAACTAAGAAATTAATGTAATTTTGTATATATATTTTCCTTTAATTTCTCTAAGGAAGTGAAGTTCTCCCTACAATCTTTTATGACATTATGCAGATTTCTATGAAATCCAGAACACTTCCCTCTTCCTTAACTTAAAAAAAAAGTTCAGCTTAACATTTCACATGGGAAAAACAAAGTGGATGAAGATTGCATATTGTCCTGCTTATATCACAGGATAATGGATGGTCTGTTGAGTTAGCTGTGGAAGGACTGTCAGCCAAGCTCATAATTGAAGTAGATAAGGTCACATTTGGAAAACTATATAGTCACAGTCAGGAAGACTCATTTCTATTAACACAAGAACGTTGACCCTTGTTTTCTATAATTATTACAGGTTGAAGGGATTTAAAAAAAACAGAATGTAGGGATTAAATTACTTTATTTCTTATATATGGAAATAAGGATTTTCTTTAAAAATCAGTCAATAGTTTTACCATTTCCCTAAATCAGGTGATTCACAAGAAGGTAAAACTTCACAAAATGGTGGATAACGGGCAAAATGGGATAATTTAGTGCTTCTTCTTCTTCTTCTTTTTTTTAATGTCAGAAGAAATAAAAGTTCCTTCTGTGTTTAACTTAAATAATGCTAGACCAAGGTACTACTCCTTTAAAGCCTCTTACTTATTATGTTAGGATTTCTGAAAAATTCTGGTCTCATACACAAGTTTTCTTCCAGATATTAGGAACACAAATCTATTCTTTCATCTTTGAAGAAAGCTAGGTCATCACATTAGGTTTGGTCAGAAAGAATTTGCAGTATCATGTTATCATTCCTACAGGTGTTGCTTCCCACCTATGTCAACACTTCCCACGGGTTTAGGACAAACACTCCAATTTTATCTCAGTGGCCCCCTGGGCCTTCTGAAGATCTCTGGACCCAACTGGGTGAAATAATTCAAATAATTCTGGGTTTCTTTTTCCAATATTCAGAGTAAATAGATGTACAAGGAAAGCCAAGTATTCTCTCAAACTTCATTGCATGCCAGAGAGAGAAAAAAACAACAACACAATTCTAACTACATTCAACATTGGTAATCAGAGGATAATTGAAGAAATTTACATCAGGTTACATCTCTTAAGAAATCTTGCAGCATCCTAACACATGCATGGAAAATTCCATCTTAAATGATAGTCAATAAGGCTGCCATTTACTCTGTAAAATTAAAAGTATTTTTTGTAACCAGCAAACAATAAACACAGCAGAATTTCATACCTTTCACTCAATTGTGTGACTGGTAAAAATGAGTTCCTAAAGTTCCAATTCTTGCTGCAATCACCCGTGAAAGCCTATTTATTTTCATCAATGATATCCTTAACATATGCATACATAATCCTCATAAAAATATATAGTATGTTAGTATTTTTTTCCTCATGCTTTTTTGGGCATCTATATTTTTTGCTTTTTTTCTGCAACTCTTCCTTCTTAAAAGATCTTATAAAATGATCTCTCAATACTTTCAAGCACAGATTTTTTCAGTAGTCTGTTTTTATCTTGCTTCATCATGTCCCTGAACCTCTCATCTGACCTTTCAAAATTCACAAAGCTGCAGCTTAGTCCATTCCAAATCCAATATTCCTTCATGTGGATGTCATCTCCAGTTGTCTTGATCTATATCTACCGGGATAGCTTCAGAAGAGAAAGTAAGGCTGGTGACTCTGTGCATTTCTCCCTCACTTAAAATCAATTCACTTGCAAATGAGAGAAAAAATACAAAATGAAGGATGGACAAACAACATCATCTTTTAAAGTGACACTTCAATTTCGTCTGATAGCACAATAAAGAATACACAGAGATGACTATTGAACCCATGAGCAATCCAGACTGAAAAATGGGAAATGCAAAGATACTGACCTTATTTGCATTTCCTGAAAAGTTTAACTAATATAAAGGGGTCACTACAACCTGGAGGCCAAAGCAGCCTAGAAATTGCTTTAGCTAGCAAATACTTCATTATCTTGTCAAGAAGATAGGGCAGCAAAGGGCAACACTTAAATTACAAATTAGTTTGTAAACACCAGGATAGTGAGAGAAAATAAATGGTCCTGCCAACAAAGCCACTGAAAATTAGTTTAAAGGGGGAAAAGTGCACAAAGCTTTGGCAATGAAACCCCAATTGAGCAACATCATCCCCAAAATGAGTGCCAGGGGAACCACATCATTCCAATAGTATTCAAAGACAAAACTAGGCATTGGAACATCAATGAAATATTCTTGGCATTTTTATAACAATCTCTTAGTCATCAGTGACTAAGAGCCTATCACATTTATATCTAGGTTGAATTATTTGATGATCTGAATGCACTAAAGCAGTTGATTCTGACATGATTCTCCCTTTTGTTGCTTTTCAGTTATTTTTCAGTCGTGTCTGTGACCTTATTTGGGGGTTTTCTTGGCAAAGATACTAGAGCCATTTCTTCTTCAGTTCATTTTACAGATGAGGAAATTGAGACAAATAGAGTTAAGGGAGTATTTGAGACACATTTGAATTCAGGCAGATGGGTCTACCTGACTTCCAACCTGGCACACTATCCATAGCACCACTTAGCTGCTCACGATTCTCACATCAGTAACCAATTCTTTCTAGTCTGTTAAGAAATAGCCACATTCCAGAGCACCAGCCCTGAAATCAGGTGGACCTAAGATCAAATCTGGCCTCCCACACTTAACACTTCCTAGCTATGTGACTCTGGGCAAGTCACTTAACCCCAATTGCTTCAGGGAAAAAAAGAAAAAAAAAAAAAAAAGAACTAGCCAAGTTCATTTTCTATGATGTTATTTCCGGCACACAATTTCTAGTGCTTTTTAAACTCTTCTTCCAAAGGCAGTCTTCATGCTGCAAAAGTACCAATCTTCCAAGTTGCTTCTAAGCTTTTAGGCTCTTTTGTTTCTCAATTCTGATCATATTTTCCAATACAGTTTTCACTTTTTTTTTTTTTTTTGCTATGCCCATATTCACATTTAAGTTTCCCATTCTCTTCATTTCAAAACCCCTTGAGATCATATTCAACTCTCCTCTCCTTTCCCTCTGTCTTTGACAAAGTGGCCCTTCTCCTTATCAAGGTCAAACTCCCTTAAATGAAAGTGTGTGTGTTGTGAGTTTTGAATTTTGAATTCAGTTGCAGTTATTTGATAGATCACTAAGTCAGTAATCCACCATTCAAGACATATACAAGTTATTCAAGGAGAGATGCTCCTGAACTGTTACAGTTGGAGGTCTGTTTGTGGAAAAAAAGTGCACTTTGGGCTCAGTTACTTCCTTTTGAACAGAAATATTTCCCACCTGGTTATTCCTAAATCTGCCTATGAGGTAGAATCCTTACTGCCTGATGATTGTCAATTGTGCCTCTTACCTGAAGTCAAACACCTAAGGATGCCTTAACCTGCCATACATGTTAGTCATTCTGTGCCCTTAAGCTGGAGTTTGAAGGGCCACTTTGTATGCTGTTAAAATAATCATATCCTTCAGTTTTTATTTATAGCAAATTTCTGTAATCAGAGCATATGGTCAGTAGAAGATATGAACTTGATATAATTCTATACTGTTTTAAATCTGAATGTATAGTCATTCCATGGCCCAAACAACTTAATAAGTTAGTTTATTGGGCTTGTCTATTGTTAATACTTACATAATTATGTATGAGATTAAGTTCCTGAAAGAACTCATTCTTCCAGAATGTTATGGGAATAAGGGACAAAGGTGCAAAAAACAATCAAACAAACAAAAAACCCCAAACCAAACAAAACTCTTATGAAACAAAGATTTTAATCTATTAATTTGTGAAGTTCAAGTCAGAAACCTGTTTTATTTTAAGGAATAGAATTGTGAGTTATCTCAATAAGAGAAGTGTTTGTAATATGTATTTGAATAGGACTATTCTAATACAAGCAATTCAATTTGATATATATACTGTTGTTCTCTGTACACAATTAGGAATTCATAGTATAAGTGTATCTATACAATTCATTCCAAATCTTTTGCTGCAAGTGAAATTAACTGTGACTTTTATGTCAATTATTTGTTTATCATAGGTCATCTTTTTTTTCAAAAGTGTTAATGTAACATATTTTTGTGATAATTAGATTTTAACCTATCTTTGTCTCTCCTAAAGGAGAACTGAATTCAATTGAATTGAAGTTAAATGAAATGATATTTAAATTCAAAGTTTTAAAATAATTAATAAAGTAAAGAAATTGAGTAAAATCTTTGAGAAAACAAGATTAAATGAAGATTTTAAGAGTTCCTGTTTTCTATGATGTCTTAAAATATTTAACTTTTGATTTTTCTGTTTGCCAATTTAAATCATACAAAGTTAAATGAAAATGGAATCAATGCTAATTTATAAAAGCACTCAGCCCTAGTTTATATGTCTACTTTGGTAAATATTAAATCTTTAACTGGAAGGACTCATTTATAAGTCAAAAGCTCATAGATTTAAAAAAAATTTCTCTTTAGCTTGTTAGCAGTGTTTATATCAGGTAAAGAATTCAGATAAAGATAAAATTTCTGAAATTTCAAGTAAACTATGGTTTCCTAATTTGGTTCCCACTGCTATCCTCTACCCATAGTTCTGTTATTAGCTCAGAACCACAAAATTCCAGCTGGTTTTCATCCCATGAACTAGTTGTTGGAGAAATAAACTTTGAGATTTATATTGAAATTTTATTTAAAGATATGTTGGAAAAGATTTTACCAGAAATACCTAACTCATCTTCACAAATAAATTGGAACCAGAAAGGAAATCTACTGAAGTGATGACCCTGAGGACACAATATTTTCCAGACTGCTCCAAGAAAAGATGAGCCAGGGATTGGATAACTGCCTGGGACATTCGAGATCCAAGATGAAACGTGTTGAATGGTTATTGGGAATCTGTTACTAAATTGCAAGGGGACTTAATGTTTGTTAGTGTTGATGTTCATTATTTCTGGGTTTTTGTTGTTTGTTTTTCTGGATTTTTTTTATTACGTTCTCTTGTTTATCTTGGTGTTGTATGTTTTTCTTCTCTGAATTAGTCCCTGATTTTGGACATTCTTAAATGGCTTATGCTGTGTCTGATCAATGATTCTGGTTCCCCTTTATGGTTGGAACTATTCTGTATCACTCCTGATATTTTATATATTGCCTTAACCTCATTTCTATGTTTCTGACTTTATTTAGTTTAGAAATTCTAGGTCCCCAGAGGCCTGGGCTCATTTTTCAGGGCATCCTTTGAGGGTTAGGTCTCTTGTTAATTTTTTGTCTCTTGATTTTTATCTTTATTAAATGTCTCTTGACCCTTGCTTCCAGATATATCACCGGGTGGCATCCACGATAATGTTTTACCGGCTGTGGTAAAAGACATTTTTCAAAAACACTGAACCTGAGATATGCAGAAAGTCCTAAACAAGTCAAGGAAGGGACTCCTCTCTTCCCCATCTAGGTGGTATAATTTACTATTTGTACCTTCAGGTAGACTCTCAGTCTGTCCTTGAGAGCCCAACCAGCTACAGACAGGTGCCAGTCAGTCTGCACCAGACTGAAAAACTGCTGTTGCAACTTGGACCCTTGTTGATAAGCATACCATCATATTGTCATAGTCTAACAATCCCCCTGGAGAAAAAATGTTGCTTTTGCCATCCTGCTTAATAATGTTCCCCCTTCCTTTCTGCTCCCTTCTTTCTCCCCTATCCCTCCCATTTGGGAGGAAATTGCCTTCCACGCCTCCTATAAGATTTCTCCCTTTTTGTAGCCCACAAATATTCATGTTTAAGTCTGGATTGCGAACTCCTTCATACTTGGTACAGGAATTTCCCATGCATGTTCATTTCTACTGTAATAAATCCAGTTGTGACAAATCTCATGATTTTTTTCGGGGGGTGGAGGGGGAGATTAGCTTTTACAAGTCTACTTGAATCCAATTCTCCTATAGATTGTATCCTCAGGCATCCCCCATCCTCCTCTAGTCTTTAATTGGTTCCTTCTCTATTGCACTCAAATATCCCTCATCCTTAAAAAAACCTTCACTATGCCCTATCACCTTTTCAAGCTATTATCCTATATTTCTTCTCCCTTTCTCAAGCTCCTTGAAAAAGTTGCCTGTCTTTCCTTTCCTTTCCTCACTAACTTCTCAACCCCTTACAATCTGGCTTTTGATCTCAACCTCAATTGAAATTCCTCTCTAAAGTTACCATGATCTCTTATGTATCATGGTCTTCTCCAGAGGTCCTCAAACTTTTTAAATAGAGGGCCAGTTCACTGACTGTTGGAGGGCTGGACTATAGTAAAAACAAAAACTTTGTTTTGTGGACCTTTAAATAAACTTCCTAGCCCTGGGTGAGGGGGATAAATGTCCTCAGCCACTGCATCTGGCCCACTGCTGTAGTTTGAGGACCCCTGGACTTCTCTTAGTCCTACTCCTTGTTAATCCATCCACTGTATTTGACACCGCTGGCCACTCTCTCCTATTGGGTTTTTAAGGTACTCTCTTGGTTCACAGCCTGCCTTATCACTCCTTCTCAAGTCTTCTTGGCTGGCTCATCATCCACATATATATCAATGCCAATGATAAACATCTGATATCCAATTTAGAGACTAGGTACAAGATAGAACACCAAAAACCATTCTCCATTAGATAACTGGCCACAGAATCTGATCAAAATATTTTCAAAAGAGTTGCAAATTAGAAGTTATCAAATGAAAACTTACTCTAAATCATTAACAGTAGAGAAATGTAAATTAAAACCATTTTGAGGTTTCATTGAATGCTATGTAAAAATGGTAAGTTTTATTTTATTTTAATGGAAACAGTTCCTATTGAAGATCACTTGTACATATTGAGTCTGTATGTTGAAGTTATGAAATTGTCCAACCATTCTGGATTTCAATTTGGAATTATGAGAAAAAAAAAGTGACTGCTGCCCATATCATTTGACTCAGCAATTCCCCTGGATAAACAAACACCCCAAGGAGGCCAAAGACAAAAATAAAACTCCAATATATATGACAAAAATATCCATAGCAGCCCTCAGAAACAGCAAAGAACTAGAAATAAAGTAGGTACCCATAAATGGGAAATGATTGAAATCAATAACAACAAAAAACCTTTTTACAATTACTGTACTAAGCACTGAACTAAGGGCATTAAAAAAATAATAAAAAACAGTTAATGCTTCTAAGGAATTCACAGTTTAATGAGGAAAACAACATGCCAATCACTAAGTGCAAAAAAGATATATAGAGAATAAGTGGAAGGCAATTCAGAGATGGAGATTATTAGCAGGGAAACCAGGAAAGGCCTTCAGCAGAAAATGGTGTTAAGCCTGAAGGAAACCAGGAAAATCATAAGAGATTGCCTTAGGGAATATATAAGTATAATATAATATTATTTTGTAATAAGAAATTATTAACATAAAGGACTTCAGATTTTGTATTAACGGACGCTGAATTAAACAAACAGAATTAAGCAATAATATACACAACATAAATAAAAATGCACAACATAATGAAAAGATCACTAAAAGAAAGTTGAATTCTGTGTAATGGGGAAAAAACAAAAATGAAGATCCTAAAGATGTGATGATGAAATAAATCTCTCTCACAGCAGAGAGAAAGAAAACTGCTAAACCAGAATATTATTTCCACTGTCAGATATAGACTTGTTATCAGATATTATTTGTGATTACTTTTCTGTGTTACAAGGAAGGATTCAATCTTTGAAATGAAGAGAAAATTATTCTGGTATAAAGACAAATGATATCAATAAAATGTATTTTAAAAGAACATAGAAAAGACTATGACTACATAAAGAAAAATTCACTCTCTCTCTCTGCATATATATATATATATATATATATATATATATATATATATATATATGTGTGTATATATATATATATATGAAAGGACAGAGGCTACAAGGGAATGTAAAGCAGAAGAGTTTTATTGTTATTAATATAAGGTATATTTATAGTTCTGATTATGTGGATTATATTACATGCAGGTGGGAGTGGTATTTGATCATAACTTTAAAACATTTTTTTAAGAAAGAAGAAAACCAATCATATTAATCTCAGTCAGTGTCCTAGTTAATTACTTTGCCTACAAGTTGACAAAAATAAATCTCAACAAATGAGAAAGCACTTTCAAAACTATTAGGAAAGGCAGGATTATTTACGGACTTACCTTCAATGAGAGCACCAATATAAAAGTCACCAGGTCCATAGAAAGAGGGTTTGTCTAAACTGGATCCTGGCTTAGCAATTTTGGTCTTTGTGAGGAATTTACCACCAAAGAAGCCAGAATTTCTGACTGGTGGCTCAAAAATACTGACCATATCTGTGGCTAAGAAATAAGTGAAGATAAAATGGCGTCCTTTATCTTCAGGAATAGGGGATTCCTATGAAAATAAAAAAAAATGAGGGAAATAATTATCTAATAGCCGAATAGATAAGCATTTGACTGTTCATGATCTGTAATCTTAGCAATCACTATTTTAAAGTTAGTGAAAACTGAGGGCATAAGAGCAGCATTTGGCCCTTTCACATGTGTATTATATTGAGCAGCTATAACTACTGGGTTAGAGTATATTCAGCACTCATTACATATATTTTGCTGCTTCCCAGGCTTAGAGCATTCAGATAGTCCATTTTGTCAAAAGGAAATTTCATTCAACCAATTTTTTCTCGATTTTTTTGCTTGATGGCAGGGACTACAACTGGGGACTTCCTCAGCTGACTTAACCAGCTCTAGATTAATAAAGATATTCTGAACCAGTATGGTATAATGGAAAAGGCACTGGATTGGAGTCAGCAGAAACTTAAATTCAAATCCCACCCCTTTATTTCTTGGTTATGGCAACCTGGACAAATCACTTAAATTTCTCTTAGCCTCAATTTTCTCGTCTTCATTTTTAAAATGGGAATAATACTGATATCAAAAAGTTGTTACACGAATTATTTGAGAATGTCAATGTCTTAAAGCACTATCTAAATGTCAGCCATCATTATTATTCTGCAAATGAGGAATGAATAGCAGTCAAATGCAAAGAGGTCCAAGCACCATGTTTAAAAAGGCAGTTTAGATATTTTCATAGCCTCCAGAACAACAAAAAATCCAGCTGCTTAGCAGGGATGATTCTGTTTGAATCCTGACAGATCCACAGGTGATTCTTTATCTCCAGAGACATTCAAACCAGCTAGATAGTTAGGCAGGAATTCTTTAGCTAAGAATTGTGTAAAGGATATTACTTTTTAGGACTTTTTTAGGACTAACAAGTCTCCACATCAACATGATGTGCAGATAAGAGAATGATATAGATAAAAAGATCTCTTTTATTTAATCCCTGTCTTCACTACTCAAGATGAATCTACTTACTCACCATGTTTAATATCAGGACCCTAAATAAGAGTTTACATTCTTTGAAAGGTATGCATTCTTTGAATGCTTCTCAAATTAAAATTAAAATTAAGTTAAATTAATTAATTATGATTAACAGAGCTTCTCAAATTAAAAAACTGTAGAATCCTTAACCTATATCATTCCCTAAACTATTTCATTCAAAGGTTAAGCCTTCCAAAGGTAATGATGCCTTGTAAGAAGCTTTCTTTATTTAACCTGGCTAAAATCTTTCATGAAGCAGCTTAAACACACTTTTTCTCTTGATCAATCTTTGGAACCAGAGGAGAGAAAGTCCCTATCACCTATCTAGATCAGTGAATGTCACCTTCAGTTCCTCACTCTCCCTTCTGCACTCCACAAATTCAAAAGGCCAAACCTTGTAATTTCTTCCTATATATCAACTCTTGCATTGTCCCCTTCTTCTATGATCTTTTGCCTGGACAATTAACAGCATGTTGATTGTGGTCTTCTTGTTTCAAGTCTCTCCCCTATTCATCCATCCTTCACATAGCTGTCAAATAATTGTTCAGTCATTTCAGAACTGACCAACTTTTTGTGACTCCATTTGAGCTTTTCGTGGCAAATGGAGTGGTTTGCCATTTCTTTCTTCAGCTCATTTTACAGATTAGGAAACTGAGGAAAACAAGGTTATGTGACTTGCCCAGGGTCATACAGCTAATATGTCAAAGGCCATTTTTTGAGTTCAGGAAGAGGAGTTGTCCTGACTCCAGACCTGCCACTTTAACCACTGCCCTAGATCTGACTAATGTCACTCCCTTAACTCAAACTAATTTCTTTCTACTGATTGTCGTTTTTTCAAAATTTCTATTTTTGTGCAATTTTTTTTAGCGAACATAATTATTGTAGTACAGCAATACTCTGTTAAATAAATATGCCCACATGGAGTGTATGTTGTTAAAAAAAATTTTTCCTGATAGGGATCAAAGAAATCTGAAGACTAGTGATCTAGATGATAACTTTTTTTAATAGTTCTTTTTTGTTATTCTGTTATTTTTATTTTTTGCCTTTAAAATGGTATTCTTTTTTAAGCATTTTATTTTCAAAATATATGCATTGATAATTTTTAAACATTAACCCTTACAAAATCTTGTGTTCCAAATTTTCCCCTCCTTCCTCCTACCCCCTCCCCTAGATAGCACATAATCCAAAATGCCTGTTAAAATATATGTTAAATCCAATATATGTATATAATATATTTATACAATAATCTTGCTGCACAAGAAAAATCAGAGATGATAACTTTTTTGTACTTTAAGGGAGTCATGAAATTTTTGCTCACAAAAAAGTTTTAGTTTCTTAAACTTTTCCCCATAATTTTTTTTTTTAACCTAACCTTTTAATCACCCTCATGACTCATTTGGAGGCCTTCTTCAAGTTCTCCACATCCCATTAGTTTGGGAACTCAGAACAACATTTGCTGCACTATAGCAACTCTTTATGACTAATTCACTTTGTTATCAATCCCCTTCTTGACCTAAGCAATTATTCTCATCTTGGATTCATGTTGTTTGTTTTATCCTCTTAAGAGTATCTCTAGAGTACTAGGCCTTACTGAACTTCACTCTGTTTACTTCTAATCATTTCCCCATTTAACCAAGACAATTTGAACTCTAATCCTATTTTCCAATGTGCCAGCCACACACACACAAGCTGCCCCGTTTTCCCTGTCTGTGGGCCTCTGACTTCTTCCCCCAGCTTATTCTTCAAACTCAATAAGTATTCTCAATCTCATTATACTAGTTTTTTTGGGGAAAATGTCAACAACATTGCTACTGTTATGAAATCTCCTTGTAACATCACTTTGCATGTATTGAGTTCAAATAGACTCTGGCCTTTGGAAACAACTTTGAGCAAGATCCTTCGGCCAATTGTTCTAGATGACATTTTCTCAGTTTATTCATGAGCAAGATGATTGAGACATAAACAGAATCTGCCCCGTAGTCAAGATAAATTTAATTTAACAATTCTGCTCAGTTAACCAACTCTGTCATTACTCAGCACCCTGTCCACTTTGCTAATTAATTTTGGGATGATTTTTTCCAGGCTTGTCAGGCATGGAAGCTAAATTTGTAAATCTATCATTTCCAATGTCATCTTTCTTGCCTTCCCCTCCTCCCACAACGTAAGCACTAATACTGATAATGATAATACTTGTGTGAAACAGAGCCAAAAAAACTGGATCTGGGAGCCAAGAGTCTAGGTCCTATATCTGAGACCTTAAGAAAGTCAATTCTCTGTTCTAGGCCTGCTTCTTCAACTGTAAAATGAAGAGAGTTAGACTTAATTATCTCTTAAATCCTTTCTGCTTCACTTTTTTTAATGATTCCCTATCTCCCTTTACAATTTACAAAGTGTCTCATTATATCCTCATAACAATCTGGGTGCCCTTCTAGGTTCCTATATACATAAAGGGACTCTTTGCCTTAATTTCTCTGGGTCTTGATGTCTATCTGTATGAAATCAATTAAATAGACTAAATGATGTTCCAAATCCCTTTAAATCCTGATATTCTAGTATAGTTCTTTAAGTATTTACTGGTGGCCCACTCAGCAAGACTTCATCTTAAATGGTTAACTGAAAAGATATCTGGGTGAACTCCAAAGTTCAGTGTAAAACAGAGATAGTGCCAGAGTGACATCTGCTAAGAATTTGCATCAAACTCCTATGTGTCCCTGTGGCCAGGAACAAGGGAAGGAGGTTGTCAAAGACGACTGGTGTCTGAGTCAGGAGGAGCGGCCTACTTGGTGTGGAATAAAAGAAATTGAGGAGAAAGAGATCCAGCTCTTTTGCTATATTCACTGAGCTTTCTGGCCCTTGGACTTCCAGCAATGGCAGATGGGGGACTTCTCTATCCTCCCTTGGACCAGCGGCAGCAGAGGCAGATATGAGCATATGGCTGAATCCAAGCCAGTCAGAGAGTATAACGTATGCTTTATGTGTTAGTTATATATTTCTGGATTTGTTTGTGAAAGCTTATAAGGTATTTGTAAGCAGTGGAAGAAATAAATTGTCGTCCTAGACCTG
The DNA here is from genome assembly GCF_016432865.1 of Antechinus flavipes. Classification (NCBI taxonomy): domain Eukaryota; kingdom Metazoa; phylum Chordata; class Mammalia; order Dasyuromorphia; family Dasyuridae; genus Antechinus; species Antechinus flavipes. Next base: position 218,349,576 of record NC_067401.1, on the reverse strand, counting down.
ATAACCACATTGTATGCTCAGGTAATAGACCTAGAACAAGTATTCAACTTTGTTTTTAGATCTGTCTATACTTCCAATATGTACAGTGTAAAAGAAAAAAAATTCTGGTTAAATGAGGATTTCAGTTAATCTGGGTCAGGAAGTCCATCCACAATCTCCTCAAAAGGCATTTTTAAACACCTATTTATAAATGGCATGATATCAAGTAAGTCAGACAGAATCCCCAATAAATATCGAAAGCTACAGGAGAGAGAAAGGAACACTTGACTAGAAAGTAGAGGATTTAGTTTCTACTTGCTCTATGAACTATGAAGTTTTGAGTAATCATGTTAATAGCCCTAAATGTATCAGTTGTACAACAGAAATAATGATAATGCTCGATCCATTCAAAAGCAAGGAGCTAAGTCTATTATGCTTTGACAAGTAAATCCACTGACAATTGAATCACATACTGAACAGTCATGGTCTAAGGGATCTTTATGAAAACAGTACTCACCAGCACAGCCCTATATCTAAGCACCTTGTTATCACCCATCAACATCTTGATAATATCTTTTCGGGGAGGCTTTGGGATCAGGGCAAAGCAATTCTGAGCAGAATCTTCAATGAGTCCAAAACCATTATAGGGAGGTAATTCCTGGAGAAAAGTGGGAGGCAAGAGGGGTTAATTATGATTTAAAAGATATGAACAACCTCCATCCAAATGGGAGTTCCTTACAAGGACCATGTTTTTTTATATGCTCAGTACTTAGTACAGTGCCTGTTATCATCCATCAACATCTTGATATCATTTTTCCCGGGAGGCTTTGGAATCAGGACAAAGCAATTCTGAGCAGAATCTTCAATGAGTCCATTGACTGTTGTTCAGTCACGACTCCTTTTGGAGCTACCTTGGCAGTTACTGAAGCAGTTTGGCATTTCCTTCTGCTGCTCATTTTACAGGTGAGGAAACTGAGGCAAACTGAGAAGTGACTTGGTCAGGGTCACACAGCTAGGAGGTACTGAGGCTAGATTTGAACTCAGAAAAATGAGTCTTCCTATCTCTAGGCCCAACACTCCACCCACTGCACCATTTAGCTGCTCTGCCATGTAGTAAATACTTAATGCTTGTTGAGTGAATGACTTCCTTTAAAATCCTCTTCTCACATCCCATCATGGTGTGAAGGTGACTCTGTGCTCTCCAAGGTTAGGCCAGTAGCCCTCAAGGCCCAACTAAGTTGGAAGAACTCCAAGTATGGGTCCAGTGACTATGTCTGTCCTCTCAGGACCGCTGCAGAGGCTCATTACTAGGCTGGCTGTCAGATCCTGAGTTATTATAAGTATTATTAATAGCATTGAAATGTTTTGAAAAAACCTTGATTAATCAATAACTCCTTCATTTCCGTGTGTGGTCAGAGAAGGCAATACACTTTCATAAGCATTTCTACAAACCATGCAGCATCATTTACTAGAAAGGACCATGATAGATGTCAGGAGGCCTGAGTTCAAGTTCAATCTCTACAACTTTCTGCTTTGAGCTGGGGCAAGTTCCTTAGCCCTCTGTGAAGTCCCCAAAGAGAATAATATCTGCTCTAATTCCTTCAGTTAAATTGTTTTCAATAAATTATAAATAACTAACTACGTGTAACCTGGGCTTCCAAGTCTGGGGCACTTTGCGTGCTGCTGTTTGTACAGAAGGAGGCTGTTCAGGGGTGCAAAGAACTCAATGTGATACATTAGAATGTAAGCTTCTACACATAACATAAGCTATGTGTTCCTAGTGCTTAGTATTGTGCCTGGCACATAGTAGGCACTTCATGTTTATTACTGATTGACTGAATGATGATGTCTGCCTATGGGAATAACAGAGTTGATTAGAATTTTTGGAAGGAGCTCCTGACAACATATTATCTCCACCAGTTGGAAGCCTCCTCATAGCCACATTGGTGTAACAAAAGTACAGGTAGCATAAAAATAAATAATAATTATTATTTATTTTTAGTTATTAATTCACTATTGTGAAGAAAGGCATGAACTGTATGTATTTCAAGGTTTTCCAGGTAAGGGATGCAATTTATATTATTCATTATAAAAAAATTTTACTAAGGCAAAAATTATATGGATTTCATTATAATGAAATTTAACATATATATGTGTGTGTGTGTGTGTGTGTCTATATAGATACATAAATGTGTCTGTATGGAAAAGCCAAGTTACTTTGCTATGTGACCTCATTGCTTCCCCTTCATTATTACCCATTTACTTCTCATTTTCTTACAATTTGGCTTATGATCCCACACACTTTTTTTTAAAGTTATCGATTCTCAAAGACTAAATCCAATGGTCTTTCCTCATTAATAATGTTGGTAAACTTTCCTTCCTAAGCATTCCCTCCTCCCTTGGCTCTTGTGACATTACTCATTCCTTGTTTTCCCGGCATATTGGTCAGAGCACTCTGCAGGTGTCTTTGGCTGAATCATCATCCATTAAGAGTGAGTTCTTCAGGTCTCTATCCTGGGCTCTTTCTTTGCCTCTACAGTGTTTTTAGAAATTTCCTTAAGTTTCAGAGTTCAGGTATCACCTTTACAAAGATGATTCCCAAATCTCTAGCTAACTAGAACTAACCTTCTGTCATGAACTTTCAACTCTCTAATGCATAGGATATCTCTTTATGGGTTGATTCTTGTGCATCTCACACTTGTCCAAAAGAGAACTCAACGTCTTCCCCCCAGAGCTTGCCTTCTTCAATTTCACCTATTTCTATTAGAATTACAGCTTTCTCAGGCTAACCTTTCAGGTTATATCTGTCAATCCTTGACACCTCTCTCTTTCTCCTCCCTACCCCCAAACCTTCAAGTCTTCTATATTTTAGTTTCCAAACATTTCTCACATTAATTTCCTCCTGTCTACTCACACAGTTATTACACTAATTCAGAGGCTCATTATCTTTCCTTGGTATTACTATAAGTAGCCTAACAGGTATCCTTTCCTCAATTCTCTCTCCTTACTTTGCCTTTCACAAAATTTCTAAACCTCTGTTCCCAAGACATAGAAATGGCATTTTTTTTTTACTTCTCAAAAACTTAAGTGGCTCCCCTTTGTATCTAGGATGAATTAAAAAAAAAAAACACTTAATCTTACATTTAAGGACTCCCATAATCTGATTTCCACTCACTTTTCTATGTTCAACTTCATTTCATACTGTTCCTTTTTGGAGCTCTGTTTTCCAGAAAAATTAGATAACTAGTTATTACCAAAAATCAACACTCAATCTCCTACATAATCCATCTTTCATGCCTAGATTGTATTTTATTTCTGCTTCTCAGAATCTTTGTCTTTCTCTAAGTTTCAACTCCTCCATGAATCCTTCCCTGAGCTGCCCAGCTGAGGGCTCTCTTTCTCTTCAATTTTCCTTAAACTATATCTATTTGTGTAGGCTATAAAATTGTTGAGGGTGGAAAGATTGTTGTTTTTTTTAATCTTTGTATCTTCTTGAAACAAACTAATGATGAATTATTGAGTGCTTTCCTAGTAACCATGAGTGTTAAAATACTAAAAGATCCAGAATAAGCCATTGATATTGATTACTATTCAAAGAAATTGGTCCAAAAATTGAGATGGGGAAAAAAATAAATTAAGATTGTTTGCTGTTCCATTCCTAATAAAAACACTTGAGAGCATAGGAATAAAAGGACTTTTCCTTAAAATAGTTAGGAGCATATATTTTAAACCTTCAGTAAGCATCATATGCAATAGGGAAAAACTGGAACCTTTTCCAGTAAGATCTGGAGTAAAACAAGGTTGCCCACTATCACCATTATTATTCAATATTGTATTAGAAACACTAGGCTCTGCAATAAGAGTCGAGAAAGAGATTAAAGGAATCAGAGTAGGCAATGAGGAAACCAAACTATCACTCTTTGCAGATGATATGATGGTATACCTAGAAAACCCCATAGATTCTACTAAAAAGCTATTAGAAATAATTCATAATTTTAGCAAAGTAGCAGGATACAAAATAAATCCCCATAAATCCTCAGCATTCTTATACACCACCAACAAAATCCAAGAGCAAGAGATACAAAGAGAAATTCCATTCAAAATAACTGTTGATAGCATAAAATATTTGGAAATCTACCTACCAAAGGAAAGTCAGGAATTATATGAGCAAAATTACAAAAAAGTTTTCACACAAATAAAGTCAGACTTAAATAATTGGAAAAATATTAAGTGCTCTTGGATAGGCCGAGTGAATATAATAAAGATGACAATACTCCCTAAACTAATCTATTTATTTAGTGCTATACCAATCAGACTTCCAAGAAAATATTTTAATGATTTAGAAAAAATAACAATAAAATTCATATGGAACAATAAAAAGTCGAGAATCTCAAGGGAATTAATGAAAAAAAAATCAAATGAAGGTGGTCTAGCTGTACCTGATCTAAAATTATATTATAAAGCAGCAGTCACCAAAACCATTTGGTATTGGCTTAGAAATAGATTAGTTGCTCAGTGGAAAAGGTTAGGTTCACAAGACAGAATAGTCAACTATAGCAATCTAGTGTTTGACAAACCCAAAGATTCTAAATTTTGGGATAAGATTTCATTATTTGATAAAAACTGCTGGGATAACTGGAAATTAGTATGGCAGAAATTAGGCAAGGACCCACACTTAACACCACATACCAAGATAAGATCAAAATGGGTCCATGATCTAGGCATAAAGAATGAGATTATAAAAGATTGTTTGCTGTTCAATCTATGACATGATGTTAGATGGGAAGACTGATGAGTTAGTTCATTAGCACATATTTTATAGAGAATGAACAGTGATCTCGACACAAGATTGAATAGGAAGGAGAAAGTAGATGAGATTGTTTTGAGTAATTATAGAGAGCTTTCAATAATCCCAAGATGTCCCCTAACTTCCCAAAAAAATCTTTTAAAATCAATATTCTTCTGTTGATGCCATATGGTTACAAATAACAAAATATCAATTTCCAAAGAATAAAAATTAGTTATGACTAAAAAAGCAACAAGGAGGCATATGGTAGACATAAGCAAGATGAAACATATTGCCAATTATGACTTGAGTACAAAAAATAGTGTAAACGATATCATCCAGAAAATAAATATGGTTTATTATACATTTTTAAGGGCTTGCCTGTAAGGCATGGCGTCAGGCTCCAATGATCTAAAAAAGGCGCCAGTTATCACATAGCAAGAGCCAGGTATAATGGAAAGCCAAAGTAGTGCAATAATAGTCATGGGTGGAACTAAGAATAACAGAAGTCACAAAAAGAAATTTAGGCTTGAGGTAAGAATAATTTTCTTAATAATTAGAGCTATTCTGAAGTGGGATAGGTAGATCTAGGAGATAGTGAATTCCTCTACTCTATTTTACTCTATTTCAAGACTGAATAATTAAGATTTGTTGAGTATGGTCTAGTGGTGACTGGTTTTGGGGTATAAATTGGGCTGTATAGTTGTTAGGGCCCCTTTCAACTCTGAAATTCTGTCTTCATTCAGCAACCTGGACAGATGGATAATCTCTGAAGAATCTGAAGGTGCTATGAAAAGAATGCTGGATTTGGAGGCTGGGAACGTGGTTTTAAATCTAATTTGGGAAGTACAACTTATTTTTCCATAATTATCCACTTTTTATGCAATCTTCAAATGTGACATCTTGAAGCAGAAGTCATTTTCAATTAATTATTATTAATCCTTCTAAGTAGATTACACACACAAAAGTTAAATTCCATTGTGATTAACTTTACAGTCAATCCAATTTTTGTTGAAGCAGAATTTTGTTATAATATATACTTTCCTAGAATTTGCATTTGAAAAGTGCAAAAGCCAAAAAACACAACTAAAACTTTTCATTTCTCTAGTGATGCAACCAATGAAAAGAATTCTAACTGAAGCCAGTTAGAAGTGAGGGCAGGGAGATTTATCTGAAGGGTTTAGCACCTACTTTCCTCCACTAAGTTCTTAATATTTTTTCTCTATTATGTTGTTCTGCTTAAGTGAGTTCTTCTAGAGAGAATGATCAGAATATGTCAGGGACTACCTTTCAGTCCTCATTGACTATTTCCAAGATGAACTAATTAAACATTCTGAACTAGGAAGGTAGACAGAGTTGGACTAAAAAAACTGTTAAACTATCAAGGTATACTCACTCTATTCTGATACTGTTTCCATGGGCAAGAAACAGAAAATGTGTTTGTATAAGATTATTCATCCTAGGGAATTTACCAAAGCAACATTGACAAAAATATTTAGAATGAGGGCCATAAGAAAGGTTTAAGGAGAAAAAAAAATAACTGGAAAAGTTCTTCCTCATAACCTTTCCTATCCATTTCCTACACCCAAAAAATGAATAAGAAGGGGAGAGGGTAGTGAGAAATCAGGGGGGAAACAAGATAAGCTCTAGAGAAGGGTCTGGAGTTGGTAAATTTTCATTTGCTCAGAGGAAATGTAATCCAAGCAAACTAAGAACACTATTCTCAAGATTTTCCTATTCTATATAGACATTTTCACTGTAATGATATTGTTTAATTCAAATGTATGATATGACAGCATGTATCTGATGAACATTACTTGGAGATTGCAGTGTTATACTGAGTAAGTAATTTATCCCTCAATATCCTTATTTATAAAATAAAGATAATGCAATGACATATTTGTGGAAAATGTTCATATCTTAATTGCTATATATTCTGTTGTTTGTGAGATCATTAAGCTTTTTTTTCCTCCAAAGGTTGCTGTTGTACTTAATGAGTACTTAATGAGTACATTTACTAAATTTACTAAAATTTACTAAAATCAAGAATTCAGTCACTGAAAAGCTGATTTTTTTTAAAAAAAGTTTTAGCACAAATCCTCAAACAATTTGTTTCAAGAGGCTTTATTGCTCTCAGGAATAGATAGCAAGCTACAGCCAATTGATCAAGCAACAAGCATTTTATTAAGAACCTACTCTTCACCAGGCACAAAGATAAAAATAAAAGTCTTGCTGCTTTTAAGAATAATCATATCTCTTGGACATATATTTCATGAGCAATTTTCTTTCAAATACTTTTTGAGGTAAAATAATAATACTTTTCATTTTTAAAGTGATTTGAAGTTCGAGTCTAATGGACAGAATCAATACCAGTCTCATAATAGCACAATGAAGTAGATGAGAGTGTACCTATCAATATGACTATTTTAAAAATGGGCAAACAAGAGTTAATTGACTTATTCAAGGTTACATAACTAGTCTTGCATAGTGGACAATTTATCTAATTTTTTTCTTTATAATACAATGTCTTAATAATTAGACTTGTTATGCACATAACATTATGATATACATATGTATTTATATAAATACACAGATAACATATAAACATACCATACTCTTATTCCAATTAACATAAATCCATATATTAAAAATCTTATAAATTATGTGGCTGAAATGGAATACTTAAGGGCTGAATTTTGATGCATTGATTTTCATGAACTCCAAAGCACCTTAGACTTTTGCTTCAACATGGATTTTTGTGATGAATTATATCATTGAACTAGGTAGTGTAGTGAGTAGCATACCAGGCCTGGAGCCAGGGAGTCTTAAGTTCAAATCTGCCCTCTGGTCACTATCTGTGTGACCCTGAGCAAGTCACTTAACTCTGTTTGCCTCAGTTTCCTCATCTGTAAAAAGAGCTAGAGAAGGAAATGACAAATTATTCCAGTGTCTTCCAAGAAAATCCCAAATGAGATAGAATCAGACACAAGTGAAAGGAACGAACAACAAAAGAGCAGCTAGCCTCTCACAAAAAAAAGTATACCAATGAAAAGCTATACTTTTTTCTATCTCATTCTTAATATCTAAAATGCACACACTTCTTTTTACTTCAATCTTTTTAAGCTGATCGTTTTTGACATGGTCTGGTGGCCTAAAAATCGTAAATTTTTAATTACAATTTCTACAAAAATTTTGTTCTCATCTCATCAAGATTGGTATGCCCTTACCTGTTTTATGAGAGGTGGGGGTTTCTTGCTCACATCAATGGTTGGGAATTCAGGAAGCCCAAATTTGTCTCGGCAAAAGTCTCGAGTGAATTTGTCGCAATCATAGATGAAGAAAGTCCTTCCAAGCATGGTAACAGGCTGCCCCACAGCAAAATCTTTGGCAGTGTACCATTCTTGTACATCCTGATCAGAAACTTCCAGGACACATCGAGGGAAGCTATCTAATATAAAAACAGGGAGATAAAAAACCAAAAGTTTGAGTTGGAGGGAAAGCTGATTCTCAATAAATCAGCTTTCTCAGTCATTCAACAATTTATCAAATGCCCACTATGTGCCAGGCAATGGGGATATGAAAACAATAAGTGTTTTCAAGACACTTCCAGTCTATTGGGGGAACATATATGTACACAAATAAACATAAAACACATGGAATAAAAAGAGAAGAAGGCACTGGCAGTGAGAAGGAAAAAAAGTCAGTAGATGGCATTTGAAATGGATTTGGAAGGAAAATATGGTCCAATTAAAAGGCCAAGATACTTCTAAATTTTTGTCCTGTCCTAGCCACAGACTATATTGGTGTGCCACAGTTCCCTTTTGGTGTCCTGACCTAGTTTCCCCATTGTGCTATCTGCCTCACGTTATAACCTTTCCCTTTTAATGTTTTATAGGATAAAGGTCTTATATTATAGACTTTAGGCTATACTTATTCCCTCTTAATGTTTAATGATGTCATTACAATATCAGGAGCCTCTCCAGTATCTCCCATTATGTCATCCTAGGCGCCTCCCTCCATTAGGTCATCCCCATCCAGGTACCTCCCCCATTATGTCATTGTTCTTGTTATCCTATAAAAGCGCTTGCTGTCTATACTTAGGGCTGGATTCTTTGAGATGATAGTCTCCTCCAGCCCTGGGACCAACCATGAATCCATTTGATCCCAGTATATCTCTTCTAGTTAATAAACTATTGTTCTCTAATCTCTGCCTTGCTCAGTTTCTCCAACATTACAATATGTGAATCAAATTATTTATATTCAGATGTTTCTTCTTTTCGCCTTTATTGTCTCCCATCTGACTGACTTCTCGATCCTTTGCAATATAACTTTTGACTTCAACATTCCACTAAAACTGTTCTCTCCAAAGTTATTAATAATCTCTTAAACTGTCAGATCTGATGGCCTTTTCTCAGTCTTACTCCTTCTTGAAGTTATTTACAGCATTTAACATTATTGGCTAACCCCTACTTCTGGAGATTCCCTCATCAATCAATTTTCATTATATTATTTTATATTATACTTCAATGTTATATTCATATATATTGAATATATACATACATATACATATATGTAATAAACGTGTGTGTGTGTGTGTGTGTGTGTGTGTGTATACTATCTGTTAAGTCTCCTTTGCTGGATCTTTTATATACTGCATCCTAATTGTGGCTGTACATAGTGAACTAGGCTTCATACTTGGGCTCAGTTCTCTCCCTACATTCTCTGATCAGCTTCTATGGACTAATTATCTTCTCTCTGCAAATGATTCCCGTCTATATATGCAGCTTCAGTCTTTTTCCTGAGTTTTATCACTAAGCACCTGCTGGACATTTCAAGTCAGATGGCTCATAAGTGTGTCAAACTCAGCATGTCCAACACAGAATTCATTATCTTTCTCCCCAAACTATCCCTTTTCTAAACGTCTCTATTTCATGCATCCTTCTATTCATCAGCTCTGCAATCTAAATTTCTTCTTGGCTGATTCACCCCACCTATCTAATCAGTTAGCAAATCCTGATTCTATCTTTATATCATCTCTCACAACCATTCCCTTCTATCTACTCATGTAGCCACCAGCCTAGTTTAAGGACCTCATCATCCCTCATCTAAACTACTCATGGATCACTGATTAGTCTCCATCCCTCAGGTTTTTCTTCTCTCTAATCCATGCTTTGCATAGTCACCAGTGATTTTTGTTAAAGCATGATCACTGAGCACATCACTCCCCTGCTCAATAAGCACTTAATGCCTATCTTTAAGATAGGACAGGATGTGTATTTTCTTTAGTAATAGGAACTTTTCAGTTTTTCAATAACTTTTTTATTTTCTTTTTTTTTCCCTCTACTTTTTTTTTTGCTTGATAAATTTTATTTATCTTATTATTATTAAAGCTTTTTATTTTTAAAACACATGCACGGATAATTTTTCAACATTGGCCCTTGCATAGCCTTGTATTCCAAATTTTCCCTTCCTTCTCCCCACCTCCTTCCATAGATGGCAAGCAATCCAATATATGTTATACATGTTAAAATATATGTTATATCCAATATATGTATACATATTTATACAGTTCTCTTGCTGCACAAGAAAAGTCAGATTAAAAAGGAAAGGAGATGAGTAAGAAAAGAAAATTCAAGCAAACAACAACAAAAAGAGTGAGAACGTTATGTTGTGATCCACACTCAGTCCCCCAGTCCTCTCTATAGGTGCATATGGCTCTCATCATCACAAGATCATTGGAACTGGCATCAATCATCTCATTGTTGGAAAGAGTCCATTAGAATTGATCAACATATAATATTGCTGTTGTCGTGTACAATGATCTCCTGGTTCTGCTCACTTCACTTAGCATCAGTTAATGTAAGTCTCTCCAAGCCTCTCTAAAATCAAACTCCTGATCGAGAAACCCCCTTTACTAATAAAGATCAGTACCTTTTAAATAACTTAAGAGAATTACCTTAAAATCAAATAAAAACACCTGTGTTTGACATTTAACCCCTTTACAAGCTGGTTCTTATTTACCTTTCCAGCTTTATTATATACTATTATATACATATCCCAACGTCCAGCTAAACTTGCCTCCTGGCTCTTCCTTCATCTCCCCTCCTATTTCTTTGTACAATCTGACCTCATGCTTTGCACACATCTTCTCTGCCTGCTGGAATCCCTAGGTTTGTGGTTTTTTTCTCCCAAAATCTTACCTCATGCACCACCTTCTACTTCTATTCCACCCAGCCAGTATTGCATCCACCCCTTCTCCACAAACAAAATTACCTTATCCTGTTTTTTATGCTCCTTTATGTATGCATTGTTTCCCACAATAGGATTTCATTCCTGTCTTTGTATCCTCCATACGTAATACTGTGTCTGGTATGCAGTAGATGCTCCAAAAAAATGCTCACTGAATGACTGATTCTTTACTATTTCTTCATCTTCATGTTCCACCCAGATCATCTTATCATCTGTCCCTTCCAAGGTGGTCCTGCTCCTCTCCATCTGACTTTTTATCCTTTATGCATTAGACCTTCTCCACACCGAAACTCCCAAATACATGACCTCAGATCCTGAAAAAGTGAATCCACTGATCTTTGGAGTTCCATCTGTCTTGATAGCTGATTGAATGAGCGTATGTTTTCATATACTGCATTGGGATCATAATTTAAGGTATTAAAAAAAAGTTTAAAAAGCTGTATCTAATGTCCAAAAATATCCCTTCCCATATAAAATAACTTGTAACCTAACATCATTCTTCATAGACCATTAACATACTGATGAGCTATTTGACTTGAGATATCCAACAGGTTCTTAGTAATGGAATTCAAGATAGAGACCGGAGCTGAACATACAGACTTGGGAGTCATTTGCAAAGAGCTCAGAGGGACATTGAAAGTCAATTTTGTAGATAAAGGACTGGTGAGTCAGAGGTGGAAGGCCCTGCCTAAAGGCACACAAATGAGAGAGGCAAGATCTGAACCTAAGTGTTCGAGGCCAAATACAGGGCTTTGCCCACAATGCCAGTACCGAGTTACCAAGGAAAGAACTATTTGCCTGCCATGTAAGAATCATAAAATCTTTGACCTGGAAGGAACCTGAGAAGTGCAGTGAAGTTTCTTTAAATATAAAACTATCTCCTAAAATGCCTCTAAAACATGACCATTTAGCCTCTACATAAATACACTGAATGATGGGAGCTGAGTACTTCATAAGACAGCCCCTTACAACAACAATAACTATTTACTAAATTTCTCTGAGGCAAGATTTATTTCCCTTCAACTTCTATTCATTGCTTTTGAGTTAGTTCTCAAAGAAATTTATTCCCCTTCAAATACTCAGATAGGTATTGTGTCTGTGTTTTGTCTTTTTCCAAGCAATACATCTCTCTAGCCTTCAATCATTCCTCATATGATGTGGTTTTTCAGACACCTCTTAGAGTATATAGTATATATTATGTATGTCCATGTCCCCTTGTAGCAAGGGATGGAATAGGAGAATACCTTCTGCAGAATGCCCATCGCCTTCCTCCAATCCCCATCCCCTCCTCCCCACATACACTACAGGGGATGTGCTCAAGCCTGAAGGACTTGGAACTTTGGAATGATGAAGCCATCCGTTGGCAGAAAAAAGCAGATAGGATCCCAAGACCAGGCTAAAACTGACCTAGTAAATATATTGTTAGGCAACTGTCATTATTGGGGGCAGGGGTGGAAGAAGCAAACTTATTCACCTCTCCCACCAGTTCCCACTGCCTGTGGGGAGATCCAAAAAGCTCCAAGCCATACAAATGGGAGAAAAGGAGAAAAGGAAAAGAACAGAAGTCGTATTCCCCTTTAAAGTGCAACAAATGGCTGGCTCTTCTTGGTTCTTTGGCAATTCTGACTTGATGCATCTCCCCTTTCTTAAACTTGCTGTCCTTCAGTTTCCTTATCTGCAAAAATGAGGGGAACAGGCTTCTGAGACCCCTTTTATCTCCAGAGCTATGATCCAATGGATTTCTGTTCTGTGGAGGTATGGAGAAGTACCAAGTTGGAATCACCAAATCCTGGCTCTCATCCCTACTGCTCTCACAGGGACAAAAGCCAGCAAATCTCTCATTTTACAGATAAGGAAAATGGGGTATTATCAAGGTTAAGTGACTTATTCAAAGGCATGCAGTCATTGAGCATCAGAAACAGGAGATGGACACAAGTTTTCTGACTCCAGAGCCACTTTTCAACAGACTATGTCGCCTCCTCTGCATCTTCCTTGCCACAATATCTTTGTACTCACCTGAAATGAATTTCTACCCTTCTTGGACCATCTGAAATCTCTACTACTGAAATCTTCAGTCTCTCCCTTCATTAATCCAGCCTGGTTCATAGTATCATGGAGTAGAAGGCAGAAGAGATATTAAAGATTTGCCCATTCTAGTTCCTTCATTTTAAAAGTGAAAAATAAGAGGCTTACAAGATAAAGTGACTTCCAAAGTCATATACTTTAGTAATTGGTAGAAGTTGGGATTCTAAGAGATCATAGAATCTTAGAACTGAAAGGGTTTAGTCAAACTCTAAACAAGAGCCTTCCTACAACATGTCCATCATTTGATTCTACTGTTACTGGTCTTATTCTTCTATATTAATAATATGGAACATAAGCAATCTAGTCTCCAGATTCAAAAGTATTTTAGTGTCATGTCACATTGAAAAGGAATGAACAGGTCACCTGATATATTAACATGAATACTGCAAATCAAAAATGAATAATTTAGGTAAGGTTACCATTATACAATAACAATGGCAATATAGCTTCAGAGAATTAAGGGCACACTATCACTATTACTATTCAATATTGTATTATAAATGTTAGATTAGCAATAAGAGGAGAAAAAGAAATTAAAGAAATTGGAGTAGGCAATGAGGAAACCAAATTATCACTCTTTACAAATGATATGATGGAATACTTACAGAATCCTAGAGAATCAACTAAAAAACTATAAGAAACAATGAACAACTTTAGCAAAGTTGCAGGATACAAAATAAATCTGCATAAATCATCAGCATTTCTATATGTTACCTACAAAGTCCAGCAGAAAGAAATAAAAAAAATAAACTCCATTAAAAATAACTGTAGACAATATTAAATATTTGGAGTCAGAGAATTAGAGGCAGTTAGATGGTGCAGTGGATAGCACATCATTCCTGGAGTCAGAAGAACCTTAGTTCAAAACCAGGCTCAGACACTTAATACTTCTTAGCTATGTGACTCTGGGCAAGTCATAATTGCCTCACCAAAATAAAACAGAATTAGGGTACCTTCCTTTGGCTATGGCCTCAGCAAAACCTTCCTCAAATACCCAAGAGCCTTATTCATAGTATTTTTTCCCATCTATAGCAAAACCCTCTCAGGTAAGTGTTTTTATTGAAGAAAAATCACTAATCATAAGTGTGAAAATACATACAGTTACAAAGTCTATGTAGGTGAGTAGATAGAGAATCTTAAAATGTTCACTTTAGGAGAGGTATGACAGAGATTCCTCAATCCTGGGTATCTCTGTCCAGGCAATCATTTTAAATCTATTCTTAGTCCATGCCTTTCCCTTCCTGGTTTACTGAGAAGTCTATATTCTTTATGTAATTTATGTAATTTCTTTATATGTCTAGGGTGAGCTCTTCTTCTTCTTCTTCCTTTTCCCCCATAATAATAGCTTTTTATTTTCAAAATACATATAAGAGAGTTTCAACATTCACTCTTATGTTCGCCATTTTCTCTATCCCTTCTCCCAACCTCTCCCCTAAACAACAAGTAATCCAATCCATGTTAAACATGTACAATTTTTCTATACATGTATCCATATTTATCATGCTGCACACACACACACACACACACACACACACACATACACACAAAAAAAAATCTGATCAAAAAGGGAAAAAATGAGAAAGGAAAAAAAGTCAAGCAAAAAACAACAAAAAAGGTGAAATTATTATGTTGTGATCCACATTCAATCCCCATAGTTTTTTTTTTTTTTTTTCTGAAGGCTGATGCGTCTCTTCATCACAAGTCTATTAGAATAGTCTGAATCATCTCATTGTTGAAAAGAGTCACGCTCATCAGAATTGATCATTATATAATCTTCTTGTTACCATGTACAATGATCTCCTGGTTCTGCTCATTTTACTTAGCATCAGTTCATGTAAGTTTCACCAGTCCTCTCTGTGTTCATCCTGCTGGTCATTTCTTACAGAACAGTTCAATCAGAAGCAGTTCAATCCCAATATCTCTACTAATCTCTAGTCTCATATAGCCAAATTCCCATGGGACATTTTTCACTAATACCTCAAACTCATATTCACAAAACTCAAGTAATCATTATTCTCTCTTAAATCTATCACTCCTTCCAACTTCTCAGTTTATGCTAATTTCACAACCATTTTCTCACATCCAAGTTTCAAACATCCCAGTCATTTCTGACTCTCTTTTTCCACCATCCTTTCACTCTTCTCCCTCAAAAAAAAAATCCAGTTAAGATCAAATTCTGCTGATTTTACCTTCACAACATCTCTTTTATCACCTCTTCCTCTACTCATTCAGGATCTCACTTGATTTGATCATTTCTCTCTTGTATTATTGTAATATTCTCCTAACTGATTCTCTGTCTTCAGTCTCTCCCTTCATTAATCCATCTTTCATAAAGAGTAGAAGGTAGAAGAGACCATAAAGATCTACCCATTTCAGCTCCTTCATTTTAAAAATGAGAAATATGAGGTTCTTAAGATAAAGGGACTTCCAAAGTCATGCAGTTTAGTAATTGGTAGAAGTTGGGATTCTAAGAAATCATAGATTCATCTCAGAACTGAAAGGGAGTTTAGAGTTCATGTAGTTAAACCCTAAACAAGAGCCTTCCTACAATATTCCCAGCAATTTTATCATTGAGCCTTCACATGAAGGTATCATACAAGTTTCTACCTCCCAAGGCAATCCACTGTACCTTACAGCAACTGAGATCCATCTCTAGAGCTCACTCCACTGTAACATGTGCTTCCCACATAACTACCAAAATAACCCAATTTACAGGTTTGATCATTATCATTCTGCTCAAAAACTATCAATGGCTTCCTAGTACCCGTATGATAAAATACAAATTCCCCAGCTTGACATTTACAGCTACCTTCAACTTGGCTCTAAACTACCTGTTCAAACTTCTCGTTATTTTTCTTTATGCATTTTAACATTCCTGACAAGCTACTCAACTTTTCCTATTACTGTTCATTCATTCATTCATTCTCTATACAAGAAATGCCTTCTCATTCTTTCCAGTTAAAATTCTTCTCTTTTTTTAATTCTTCGTGTATCTTTTAAATACACGAAGCTTTCCTTGACCTTCCCAAGCAGGATGCTGTAATAGATCCAGGATCTGCTAGATTTGGTGAACCCTCACCAATCAGGTGAGAGAGCCCAGCCACATGGCAGGAAGATGGCCAGTGCAACACAGTCAATCTACAACCCACTAGATTTGGTAAGTTCCTAAGCACCTTTGCAAAAAATAAGATAAAATGGTAAATCACTTGCAGAACTTGCTCACAAACATGAGTGATTATCATCATTATTTTACAGGAAATATATAATTTAAATGTACATTGGACTTAAGGTCAAGAGAAAGCTGGGCTTGAACCCTGCCTCTGATACTTAAAAGCTTAATAGCTATGTCATCATAGGAAACTCAGAACCTTTCCAACCTCAGTTTCTTCATCAGTAAAATAAAATACCCATGTTACATATTTCATAGAATTACAGTGAGGATCAAATATATATAAAGCACTTTGCAAGCCTAAAGCTATAAATATCATTTTCTTACTATTGTTTTTATATTCAGCACTGAGTGAATTATTAGTTGTTAAATTATACTGGATGCACAGAATCCAGTGACCAAATGCTTTTTGTCTTAGCATACTATCATTCTGCTTTACATTTGTTGAGTCAAAGTTCAGGTCTGTTGTCTTCTCTTTCCTATTACATAATATTAAATAATAAAGATTTTCTCAGCAAGGCCTTTCTCACCTGCTCTGCTGCCATGTTTTTCTCTCTATGTAAGCTACTACACTACTTGTCTATAAGTTATATAAGTTTACATGGGAATTTAGAGCTGATGAAAACTCTTCAATTATAAATTTCAAACTTAGTCACACCAGAGTAAAAGTTGTGAACTACTAACCAAGCAGTTCCAAGTGGAAATGGAACTGGAACCTACAAAAGATTCTGTGCTTCAGGGACCACATTATCTCTCTCATTTAATTCCTCTCCCTAAGTGTATCCTCATTATTTCCCTGTATTTCCCTAATCCGTCTAACTTTGTTAGCTCACTGGGCAGGGACTATATCTAATTTCATGCTCACTTAAGCACTGAGGAAGCTCAATGTCATAATATTCCCACTCTGCTATTGGTTCTCTGACTCAAAATCAATCTTTCTCTAGAGAAATCTCCAATTTCTTATCTCCTAGTTACCAAGGATGCAGTGAAGATAAATGAATAGTATTTAGAGATTCCTTTCAGCTACCTGTGGATGAAAGATTTAGGGTCATTATATGTAGCAAAGAGGAAAAAAATTAAGTATGTAAGTCAGTAACAAAAACAGACATGTGTACTAAGGATGCCTTCCTTATAACTATTTTAATCCAGTGAAAACAGAACAGATGTTGCCAGTAGGGGCTATCTTAATAAGTTACTGAGCCACATCATCTCCATCAACAATATCTAGCTGCACAATTTCTAATTAAGGAAATCATTTTTAAAATTTTAAAGCATTTATTAAGTACCTACTGTGTAACAGGCAGGGCAGCTAAATGGTATAGTAGATAAAGTTCTGGGTTCCAACCAGGAAGGTTTATTTCCCAAGTTCAAATCTGGCTTTAGACATTAACTAGCTATATCACTCTGGGCAAGTCACTTGATTCTGTTTGTCTCAGTTTCCTTATCTGTAAAAATGACCCGGAGAAGGAATACTCAAATCACTCCTGTATCTGTATATCAGTGTAATGGTTTAAGTATTCTACACTCACTAATCCACAAATCAGTACAACTCTGTCCCAAGGTGTAATCCAAAGCTAAGTTGATAAGTTTCCCCAGAGATAAGGGACATGGTCTCTACATACTTAGGATACCAGGTTAGAAATGCATTGTGAGGTGGGGATCAGCAACAGGGCAAATGGCAGAGATACAGAATGGTTTTCTGGTAGATAATTGGATTAGGATAATGAGAAGTAAAAACAAGGGAAGGCAGGAAAGAAAGATCCTTGATTCTTTGAACTTTTTTTTTTTTTCAAACCACTGTAGGATCTAAAATATATATAAATAAATAAAGATAGTAACAGTTTTGGGGCAAAAAAAAAAAAATTTTTTTTAAACTCAAGAAATCAGGTTGTTATATCTAGCCTGCCACTGGTTCATTCTGTAGAGTTCTCCCTGGAGTTAAGAGAGTAAGGTGACAGTGAATTAATTTTTCACTTCAAAAGATTAATTCATGTCTCCCATCAGTTGGACATTACATCATCTTGTAATGATGACAGATAGTGATAAATAGAGGTGTAAAGAGGAGAAGGCAGGTCTGTCTTGCTCCCTACAGGGTATATGTTTCTGAATCCTCCCCACAACCTAAACTTCTAAAGAACAGTTCGTATTGTTAGCTACTATGAGATCCAGAAAAAAGTGCTACAGATCCAAATAATAGAAGGCAAACGGATTTCATTGAAACTCTTACTTGAACTTTCCACCAGGATTTTGGGCAAGCGCTGGCGCTTCACCAGGACTGGGAAAGGATCTCGGCCATCATTCCGTTCATGAACCTCTCGGACCTCTACTGTGTCATCAGCAAGATAGTATAGAATAATATAGTTTCGAGTCTCTCCAAACATGCTATCTGTGTCATCCCAAATCGCATAGAATCGGAGAACCTGGAGGAAGCCAAAACAATTACTTTAAAAAGAAGTAATGCCCCCATTCTCTCCTCATTCTCTAAGAAGAGGGATTAACTTTTCCTTTTTCTCATTTAAGATTTAGACATAAACAAATAAGGAGCAAGAGACATCAAAGTGGCAAAGTAGCTACCCATGATGAGCTCAAGAAAAGAAAAATTCTTCTGAAGCATTGGAATGGCACTTGAAATGTTGAAATAGTTATCAACAGCTAGAAATGAATAAAAGATGGACTCTGCACAAAAATCAAAGGTTAAACAGCTCAGTTAATTTTTTAAAAGTCTGATTTTTAATTGATATTCTTTGTTCCTACATCACCTTCATCTTGAACATATCTCTCTCCTTACTGCTCAGGGAGTCCCCTCTTTTTAATGAAGGTTTAAAAAGAAGAAATAACTGAGTTAAAAATCAAAATACTGATCTATAAATAAAATCAGCTGAAGTACAAAGAGTAACTGGCTCTGTTCACAGTGACATATGGATCTTGATAAAGTTATATTAAAATTACTTATACATGTCAGAGGAAGCATCAAAGAGGAGTAGTCCCTGTCTTTCTAAAGAGGGACACCAAAGCCAGGATCTACAGACAAAATAAAAACAAAAGAGAGACCTGTTGTTTCTCTGAGGCATGTATCCAAAACCCCACAAAGACTTTCCCCAGATTAATCAAAACAGATGATACTACCCACTTGTGATAAATCAGAAGGGCAGAAATAGTATTGCTTAAATGAACCTAAAAAAAGTATTTCCAAAGATTATGCAGTCTTGGGCAAGAAAATGAAGATCAAAGGAATATAAGGTGTTTTTTTTTTTTGTTGTTTATTTGTTTGTTTTACTGTTGTCCACTGAAAATAAGGAATGTTGAAAAGAAACAAACAATTATCTAGGATATGATTAGTTGGCTAAGAAGGTGGTATCTGAGAATAGGATTTGGAATTTTGGATGATAATTTAAAACACAGGAATAATACACCCCCTACCAGGGATGGAACACATCTAACAAAAGCTGATTAAGCATATAATTATAGAGTTTCCTGCAAATCTAATGGAGGAATGATAAGACCGCCTATGCATATCCATTGAGAGAACAATTATAGTTCAGAAGAACAACAGTTGGAACCCCGGTAAATTCACAGGAGACAAAATCCAAAAAAAGGAACAAGTAGTAAAACTCTTGGTCTCAAATGTCTACACATAAATATCTAGGCAAAATAGGGGATGACAGAATCAGAAATCCTGATACAAGAAAGTAAATCTGACTTCATCTCTAAGGCTTGGTGAGTTTTATGCCTGGAAGATGACTCTACAATAGAATACTTTATTCAGAAGAAAAAAATAGGCAAAAATGTCATTGTATAATAAGAAGTCATACTCGTGAAGAAAGTTAGAAACCAGAGCATTAAATTAATAATGGAGAATAGTTGAATACAGCTAGCAGAAAAAGAAATTTCTATTTTTCCTTAAAGATACTACATACAGACTCTTTGTCACTGTCTCATGGGATGTGTGTGTGTGTGTGTGTGTGTGTGTGTGTGTGTGTGTGTCTGTCTATCTGTCTGTCTGTCTCTATCTCTGTCTCTTTCATAGCGACCCAATTTGGAATTTATGTTAATGCTGGGCTCTGTTTCCTGGAATGGGAGAGAAGGGATTCTATGTCTATCTTTTATGCACTGCTAAAAGTAGAGCAAATAAACAAACAGAAGCTGACCATGAAAAGCTACCATGATGACTGGATAGATCAAGACACAGATTCAGAAGGCAATGAAGTCAAAACAGCTACAAGCAAAGCCTCAAAGGAAAAAAAGTGAACCAAAATAAGCCCAACAAGAATTCCAGGAAGAGGAAGAAATGATTTTCAAAATCAAATGAGAATGACAGAAAAAAAATTAAGTAAAGAAATGAAAACAAAGGTAGAAAATCATGAAAAGGAAATTAACAGCTTGGCAAAAGAGGCACCAAAAATTCACTGAAGAAAAGAACTCCTTAAAAAGCAGAAGTGGTCAGATGGAAAACAATCTCACTCAAGAAAATAATTCCTTAAAAATTAGAATAGGACAAGTAGAATCTAATGACTCCATGAGACTTAAAGAAACAAAAAAAAAAGTCAAAAGAATGAAAAATAGAAGAAAATATGAAATATCTCATTGAAAAAACAACTGACTGAAAATATTTAAGTGTTATTGAACTATTGAAAGTCATAATCAAAGAAAGAACCTAAATATTATATTTCAAGAAATTATTAAGGAAAACTTCTCTTTGTATTCTAGAACTGGAAAGTAGAATTGAATTTGAAAGAGTTTGCCAATCTCCTCCTAACCGAGATCCCCAAATAAAATTTCTTTAAAATATTATAAATTCCAAAGCTCCCAAGTCAAAAAGAAAATATTTCAAAAGCAGCCAGAAAGAAACCAATCAAATACGATGGAGCCACAGTCAGAATTACACAAGATTTAGTAGCTTCCACATTTTAAAAAATAGTATTTTATTTTTTCCAAATACATGTAAAGATAGTTTTCAACATTTATTTTTGTAAAACTTTGTGTTCTAATTTTTTTCTCTTGATAAGATTTAACTGTTTATTTATATGAATCTTGTAAGACATTTATAATTATTGGGTTAGTTAGAAAGACTGTACATAGAAAAAGGGTATGGAAGTAAATCAATTATGTTGGTTTGATATTAAGAAAAGTAGATAGATAAGACAGATGACCTGGGAAAAGGGGGAAGGGAGAAAAAGAATTGGAGAAATTATTTCTCATAAATGAGGAACTCAAGGAAGAGCTTTTATAAAAGAGAAGGAAATGGTAGGGAAGAGGAGCAAGCAATGCTTGAACTATATACATTTAACTTGGATGAAAGAAGAAAATATATATATATATACACTCAGTAGAAGAAATCCATTTTACCCATTTGGGGAAGAAGGAGAAAGGACTAAAGAAAAACAGAGTACAGTGATGATAAGAGATGGAGAGAAAAAAATGAGGAAACAAAACAGATGATATGTTGGTATATTTTGAAAACCCTAAAGAATCAACTAAAAACTACTTGAAACAATGAATTTCTTCAGTCAAATTACAGGATGAACCCATATTAAATCATTAGCATAGACAAAGAGAAATTACATTTAAAATAATTGGATAATAGACTTGTGATGGAGAGAGCCATCTGCATCCAGAAAGAGGACTATGGGGACTGAATGTGGAGCATAACATAGTATCTTAGCCTTTTTTTGTTGTTTGCTTGTTTCTTTTTTTTTTTTCTAATTTTCTTTTCTTTGTGATCTGATTTTTCTTGTATAGCATGATAAATGTGGGAAGTATGCTTGGACAAATTGCAAATGTTTAATCTATATTGGATTATTTGCTGTCTGGGAAGGGGAGAGGGAAGGATGAGAGAAAATTTGGAAAACAAGGTTTTTCAAGGATGAGTGTTGAAAACTATTTTGGCATCTTTTAAAAATATAAAAAGCTATCATTAAAAAATAAAATAATTGGAGACAATGTAAAATACCTGGGAGTCTACCTGCCAAGGCAAATTTAGGAATTATATGAACCCAATTAGAAAACACTTTTTACAGAAATAAAGACAGATCTAAACAATTAGAGAAATATGAATTGCTCATGGGTAGGCCAAACCAAAATCATAAAATTTATTATTCTACTTAAATGAATTTATTTATTCAGTGACATCCAATCAAACTACCAACAATTCATTTTATACAGCTAGAAAAAAAAAGTAACAACAATTTACTTTTTGTAAAAGTAACAATTTTTAAATTTTAAAACCAACAATTTAGGGAATCAATGAGAAAAAAAAAGTTAGGAAAAATGGTCTAGCAATTCCAGATTTCAAACTATATTACAAAGTGGTAATTATCAAAAACAATCTGGTACCAACCTAGAGGGTGGTGGAACAGTAAAACAGAGGAGATACACAATAAATAGTAATGACCATAATCTAATGTTTGATTAATTCAAAGATCCAATATTTGTAGGAACTCAACATTTGACAAAAATTGCTGGAAAAAATGCAAAGCCATGGTAAAAACTAGGCATAGACTTTCATTTCACACTATATATCAAGATAAAGTCAAAATGAATAGATGATTTAGACATAAAGGATGAAATAAATTAGGGGACCATAGAAAGATATACCTATTAGATCTATGGATAACGGAAAAGTTTATACCCAAACAAGAAACAGGGAGGATTGTGGGAAATAAAATATAGCTTTCATTACATCAAAGTGAAAAAATCTTTGCACAATTAAAATTAATGTAGTCAAAAGTAGAAGGAAAACAGCAAACTGGAGGTGGGGGAGAGAAATGTCTACAACAACTTTCTTTGAAAAAGACCTCATTTCTTAAATAAGGAGCTGGGCCAAATTTATAAAAATAAGAGCCATTTTCCGATTGATAAATGGTCAAAGAATATTAATCAGTTTTCAGAAGAAGAAATGAAAGTAATAGCTACATGAAAAAATACTCTAAATCACTACTAATTAAGAAATGCAAATCAAAACTGTGAACTACTCTACTTTTTAATAACAGCTTTTTATTTTCAAAGTCCATACAAAGTTAGTTTTCAACATTCATCTTTGCAAAACCTTGTGTTCCAAACTTTTCTCCCTCCCTTCTCCCCATCTCCCCTCCCTTGGCAGCAAGTAATCCAATATAGGTTAAATATGTTCAGTTCTTCTAAATATATTTCCACAATTATCATACTGAATAAGAAAAATCAGTTGAAAAAAAGGAAGAAAAAAACAAGCAAGCAAACAACAGCCCACAAAAAAAGGTGAAAATACTATGCTGCGACCTACATGTAGTTCTCTCTCTGGATGCAGATGGATCTTTCCATCACAAGTCTATTGGAATTTATCTGAATCACTTCATTGTTGAAAAGAGTCAAGTCCATCACAGCTGATCACCACATAATCTTCCTGTTGCTGTATATGATGTTTTCTTGGTTCTACTCATTTCACTTAGCATCAATTCATGTAAGTCAAAGAGAGGAATTTTAAGCATTTCTGATGAAAAGACAAGAACTGAATAGAAAATCTGACATTCAGAGAAGCACAAAAAGGTAAACATGAAAGACTAACTATAAGTGGCTCAAAAAAAGTTAAACTATTTGGGGAAATGATACATATATCTTTTAAGAATTTTATCATTATTAAAGCATGGATATGAGTGGTTTATATTGGAATAATCTTCTCAAAAACAAAGATATGAAAAAGAGAGAAGGTCTGGGGAAAGGGTAAAAGGAGAGGCAAAACAGGGGAAATTTTCTCACAGAAAAGAGGCATGTAAAGAAGAATGTTGACATTGGAAGGGGAAATGAGAGAATGGCTGGCAGTGTTTGAACCTCAAGGATTTATCAGAATTGGCTCAAATCAAAAAAAAAATATAAACACTCCCTACACCATTACACACACACACACTGAGTTGTGTGTAGAAAGATAACTTATCCAATAGGCAAATGGGAGGAAAGGGAAAAAAGAAAAAAGCTGAGAAATGATAAAGGTAGATAAGATTAAGGGAAGTAGCTGTTAGAAGCAAATTTTGACAATGGACAGGACAAAAGATAGAGGAAGAAAGTGGGATGGAAGGAAATATACAGTTAGTAATCATAACTGTGAATAT
The DNA here is from genome assembly GCF_016432865.1 of Antechinus flavipes. NCBI lineage: Eukaryota > Metazoa > Chordata > Mammalia > Dasyuromorphia > Dasyuridae > Antechinus > Antechinus flavipes. The sequence continues at coordinate 218,325,227 of NC_067401.1, read as the reverse complement.
GAATGGGATGAGTGTATCTGTAAAATGGAAGCAGACAGCAGAATAAATTAGAAGGCAAAATCCAACAATATGTTGTTTACAAGAAACACACATCAAACAGAAAGACACACAGAGTTAAAATAAAGGACTGGAGCAGAATCTAATATGCTTCAGCTGAAGTAAGAAAGGCAAGTCTAGCAATCATGCATTCAAACAAAGCAAAAGCAAAACAATTAAGAGACATAACTGAGGAAACTGTTATACTAAAAAGTACCATACACGATGAAGTAATAACAATTTTTACAGCAAGTTTCTGTGGTAAAGACTTCAGTTCTCACTGAGTATAGAACTGAGTCATGATCATAAAAAAGCATTTGTCTAATTGATAAATGGTCAAAGGATGTAAACAGGCATTTTTAAAGAAGAAATCAAAGCTATCTATAACTATATAAAAATGTTCTAAATCACTATTGATTAGAGAAATGCATATTATAACAACTCTGAGTTGCCAGGTCATACTAATCAAAAATGACAAGTGCTAGAGAGGATAAACTAATGAACTGCTGGTAGAGTTGGAACTGGTTCAACCATTCTGGAGAACAAATTGGAACTACATCCACAGGGCTTTATAACTGTACATATTCTTGGCCCAGCAATACCACTACGAGATCTGTATCCCAAAGTGATCAAAGGAAAAGGAAAAGGACCTAAGTGTACAAAAAATTTTATAGCAGCACTTTTTGTGGTAGCAAAGAATAGGGAATTGAGGGGATGCTCAATAATTGTGGAATGACTAGCCAAGTTATGGCATATTATCGTGATATAGTACCACTGTACTGTAAGAAACAATGAGGGATTTTTTTCCTTTTTGATCTGATTTTTCTTGTGCAGAAAGATAATTGTATAAATATGTATGCCTATATTAGATTTAAACATATTTTCTACCACATCTAACATATATTGGATTACTTGCCATTTAGGGGAGGAGGTGGAAGAAAGGAGAAGGGAAATTGGAACACAAGGTTTTGTAAGGGTCAATGGTGAAAAATTATCCTTGCATATGTTTTGAAAATAAAAGGCTTCAATTAAAAAAAAAAGAAATAATAAGGAGATGTTTTCAGAAGATCATGGTAAGAACTATATAACCAATGCAAAGTAAAATGAGAATTGGGAGATTATTGTGTTTAGTAATTGCAATGCTGTAATGGTGATCAAGTACATCATCTAGGTAGTACAGTAGACAGACTGTATTGTAGTGAGAAAGACTCATCTTCCCAAATTTGAACCTAGTTTCAGATACTTATTACTTGTGGACACTAGACAAGTCATTTAAACCTGTTTGATTCAGTTGTTCATTAGTAAAATGAACTAAAGAATTAAATGGCAAATCACTCTCATATCTTTACCAAAAAAAAGGGGGGGGTCAGAAAAAGTCATATAAGACTGAAACAACTGATGAATAACAACAATGATGATCAATTGTGAAAAACTTAAATGCTCTGATCAATACAATGATCCAAGACAATTCCAAAGGTCTCATGATAAAAGAATGCTATCCACCTCCGAGAAAGAACTGATGAACTCTCAGTACAAACTGAAGTAAAATTTTTTACTTATTTATCTTTCTTCTTTTAAAATATAGCTAATATAGAAATGTTTTGCATGAATTCATATATATAATTCATATTATAGTGCTTGTCTTCTCAGTGATTATGGGAAGGAGAGAATTTGAAACTCAAAATTTAAAAAGAAAAGAATGTTAAAAATAAATTTTAGTGTTTTTTTTAAAAGAGCAATAACAACTCTATTGACAAGTCATGTAACATTTTTTTTTTATCCCAGAGTAATTAAAATTAGTAGTTGAGGATACTTCTGTACATAGTTTACCTCTATCTTAGCCAATCATTTGATAAAGTATCACATACTACTCCTATCAGATGAATAGATATTAAACAATAATCCAATCAGAAAGAATTAAAATTTGTAGAATAGCTAGACTCAATGACTAGTTAATAATTCTACATCAGTACAGGTAAAGGTTTCTAGTGGGTATTGCAAGAATCTATATATGGCTGTACACTCTTTAGAAATTTTATCAGAGACTTGGGCAAATGGCATCCTCATGATACACACTGAATAAGATAATCAAGATCCAAAAAGATCTTGATGGGCAATGGAGATAAATGTAGTCTTATTCGTGATTTCAAAAAGAATGCATTTCACAAATAGATGATAGGAGAAGTATGATTAGGCAGAAGCCTATCAAAAATACCTGGCAGTTTCAGCGGGCCACACACTCAATATGAGCCAATACTATTATGATAGTCAAAATAATCCCAGTGATTTGGGGCTTTTCTGAAACTTCCAGAAATGAGTCCCTAACCAGACTGTGTCTAGAATATTGTTCAAATCAGGATGCTTTGATTTAAGAACAACACTGATAAATCAGTGAACATCCAGAGAGGATGGCAAAAAGGGTTTGAGTCCATGGCATAGGAAGATTCATTGAAGAAACTGGAGTTGTTTCGCTTGAACCATGGAAGATTCAGAGTGGGGTTTGGAGGGAGGTTGTGACAGTTATCTTCATGTATTTGAAGGGGCATCAGGTGGGACAGTGAATCGTCCAAAAGTGCATCAGTTTGCTTTGATGCTCTTATGGAAAATCTTCAAGTTTCTACTTGAAGTAGATGACCACTTGGTTGGCTAGGTTGCCTCACAGATTTCTTTGGAGTATTAATCAGTCTAGATTAGGCCATTTCCAACTCTCAACGTCTATTTTTCCACTGAATAAGAAAAGGCTCAGCCTTCTGCTTTCAGTTTATAGCCTCAGTAAAAAACATCAGTAACTTAACATAAAAGATTTTTTTAAGAGAAATCATTAGACTTTTTTTATTTTATTTAATAATAATTTTATATTGACAGAATCCATGCCAGGGTAATTTTTTTTTTTTACAACATTATCCCTTGCACTCGCTTCTGTTCCGATTTTTCCCCTCCCTCTCTCCACCCCTCCCCTAGATGGCAAGCAGTCCTTTATATGTTGGATATGTTGCAGTATATCCTAGATACAATATATGTTTGCAGAACCGAACAGTTCTCCTGTTGCACAGGGAGAATTGGATTCAGAAGGTAAAAATAACCCGGGAAGAAAAACAAAAATGCAAATAGTTCACATTCATTTCCCAGTGTTCTTTCTTTGGTGTAGCTGCTTCTGTCCTTCATTTATCAATTGAAACGGAGTTAGGTCTCTTTGTCAAAGAAATCCACTTCCATCAAAATACATCCTCATACAATATCATTGTCGAAGTGTATAGTGATCTCCTGGTTCTGCTCATTTCACTCAGCATCAGTTCATGTAAGTCTCGCCAGTCTCTCTGTATTCATCCTGCTGGTCATTTCTTACAGAACAATAATATTCCATAACATTCATATACCACAATTTACTCAGCCATTCTCCAATTGATGGGCATCCATTCATTTTCCAGCTTCTAGCCACTACAAACAGGGCTGCTACAAACATTTTGGCACATACAGGTCCCTTTCCCTTCTTTAGTATTTCTTTGGGATATAAGCCCAATAGAAACACTGCTGGATCAAAGGGTATGCACAGTTTGATAACTTTTTGGGCATAGTTCCAGATCCTCTCCAGAATGGTTGGATTCGTTCACAACTCCACCAACAATGAATCAGTGTCCCAGTTTTCCCACATTCCCTCCAACATTCATCATTATTTTTTCCTGTCATCTTAGCCAATCTGACAGGTGTGTAGTGGTATCTCAGAGTTGTCTTAATTTGCATTTCTCTGATCAATAATGATTGGGAACACTCTTTCATATGAGTGGTAATAGTTTCAATTTCATCATCTGAAAATTGTTCATATCCTTTGACCATTTATCAATTGGAGAATGGTTTGGAAATCATTAGACTTAATGAATAGCAAGTAATACTTTCTAAAACGAAAGAAACAAAATTCCTAAAAAGTAAAGACCATCACAGAGGAGGTATTGTTGAGTATGATATAGCTATAGGTGATATAAAATTACTCAGAAACCTCAATAAAGGTTAGAGGAAGCAGAAAATAAATTTTCTTAAGAGACTAAAGGACTTAGCACTTCCTGATCTTGAGGGATATTATCAATACCTTTTAATCCCTCCCCCTGAGCATATTCTCTTTATTTCTTTATATTTCTTCATCTAACTTACATTACACTCTCATTTAATCACTATGGAAGCTCAACATATTTCAGGAGGCATTCCCTTAGGAGAGAATAGGCTACCCTGAAGGAGGAGAGGGGATAAGTTTTGGGATGTTTTTTGGTAATTCTGTATCCATAGAACATAACAAAGAACCTGAAACAAAGTAAGAATTTATGAAATGCTTGTTGAACTGCTCTGAATTGAAGAGAATCAATTTGCTTGTACATCAAAGCTCAAATAGCTCATGCTCAGAGGGTGGACTTTGGTTGAACCATACTCAGCATAATCAGTTCAAAGGAAAAACTCAAACTTACTGACAGTTCATCACCTATTTTATTTGAGGTTGGGGACAGCCAATAATTGGTTTTCCTTTTTGATCTTATTCCCAGAAATTTCTGATTTATATCAAGTTTCCACAGATCTCACCACTAAGTCACCGTTGTGCTTAGCAATTTCATTCTGGTAGCTAGTATTTTTGGTGTCTGAAGCAGTAGGCAGGGAGGGAGGGAGAGAGGAAAGAGTCCAGTAAAAATGTTCCAGAGCAGACAATCCTTGTGGGAGGTGGATATAAGAAAGTGGGGGTTAGGATGGTAATCAGGGCTAAGAGTTCCATCGCATTCCAAAATGAAGCATTATAGATTGAAGACCCCTAGGAAAGGGGACAGAGAAGGTAAACATAAAGGGGAGGTACAATGCATGTGAAAGATGTGCTGGGACACCGGGTGGGGGCCAGGTTATGATAGAGATAAGAGAGCAAGTCACTTTCTAAGCATCAGTTCTTTCATCTGCAAAATGCAGATAATTATAGCACTACCTACTTTATAGAGTTGCTGAAAGAAAAATATTTGTAAATTACCATAAAACACTGTTTGTTAGTTGTTATTATTCTAAAACTATAAGGCATTTGCATGACTATGAAAAATTCTAAGATACAAATATATAGCACATTTGTCACTTCACATTATATTATTTTGTCTGACAAATATCTGTGAAGTTCTTTTCTATATTCATTTCTATATAAAATCTAGATTATAATATTCACTGGTACAAAGCAAATTTTCTGCTTTGATTTATACTACTGAGATTTAATAGAACAAAACTGAAGTCTATTATCATAAATAGCTATAACTCAAGAGTTTTGTTCTGTTTTTTTGTTTTGCTTTTTTCCCCCATATTGTTTGCTTTCTCAGAGGATTGAAGAAAAAAAGTTTGGAAGTCAAAATTTAAAAAAATTAATGTTAAAAAATATGTAATTTGAAAAAGAAAAATGAACAAAGGGAGCATTTTAGAAAATCTGGGAAGACGTATATGAACTGATACAAAGTGAACAGAACATTTTACACAATAACAGCAATATTGTAACAATAATCAACAACAATCAATAATCAACAAAAGTTTCATTTCACTACAATCTATCAAAATAGCTATTGATTGCTAAAGGCAGAAAAAAGTGAAAAAGAGTGCAGATCCACTAAGATATTCTTGGGTTCACTTACCTTTTTATCAAAGGTCAGAAATTGTTTAAATTGATCAAAGTCTGATGGGGTGACATACATGCGGGGAGGATTTTTTCGAAGTTCAGTATAAGGGTCCAAAGCCATTTCCTCTGGTGGATTCAGTTCAATTCCTTGACTCTCTAAAAATTCCTAAATAATTCAAGACACAAAATAATCATTTATAGTCCCGGAAATATTACAGAAGATATCTATCTTCTATAAACAAGTGAAACTATTGGCCATTGCAGAGAACATGAAATCAGATTTTAGCATTAGAAAACACTTGACCTTTACTTTCTCATCAATTAACAATACTTCACATCTAAACTGGGCAAATGTAACATTACATTTTAATGCAGCCATAGGGATGGATAGATGATAGATAGATAGATACATGACAGATTATAATACAGAATTTCTTCACGGTATTTTAATTTTTAAATATTGCTGAAAAATATGACTAAAATATAGTCTAAGAGGCATTGGTATAAAAAAACTTGGACCTAAAAACTGAATAAGATCTATGAAATTTAGCAAGATGCCAAAATCAATAAGCACTGATTAAGTGCCTACTTACAAGGCACTTTGCAAAGTTCTGAAGATACAAAAAGAGGCAAAAATTCTTTCTTTCCCTCAAGAAGCTCACAATGTAGTGGGGAAACAATATGCAAACAAATACAAAGAAGCAGGCTATGTACAGGATTTATTGTTCATTCATTTTAGTGGTGTTCAATGACCACCAAAACCCCTCTTTTTCCTCTTGCCATGACCAGTTTGGATATATCTTTTTTTTTCTTTTCTTCAATAGTATTTGATTTTTTCAAATACATGTAAAGACAGTTTTCAACATTCATTTTTGTAAGAGTTCTAAATTTTTCTGCTTTCCTTACCTTCCCCCTCCCCCAAACAGCAAGCAAACTAAGTTAAACATGTGCAACTGGATGTATCTTTCTCTGGTTATTTCTGCCTTCCCTTCTGAGCTTCCACCACTCCATATGCTCTTAAGCTCAAAAGCTTTCCCTTGTGAATTAATATTAATTGGGTGACATTAAAATGGATTCAATATAGAATTTTTGTTTTTATCATCACTGGCTGGTTCAATTCTCTTGCAAATACCTTCAAATTGCCTAAGTAGGCTAAAAATTAACTCACAAAATTTTGCATTATTCTTCTCATTTAACATATGGGGAAACTGAGATTCAGAGAAATCAAAGCACTTGTTTATTATAAATTATTAGTAGCCTCAGGACTTAAACTAAAGTCTTCTGGTATCAAGCCTATACTCAAACTCAAAGCCATTGCCAAGATTCCATGATAAAACTGGATCTCAGGATATTTATTTCATTTCCAAAACTTGAGTTAATAACACTTGAGATTTCTTTTTATTTCAGACTTCTCAATTCTACCCAATAATACAAAAGAGATACAGTCTATTTGAGGATAGCAAGAAGGAGCTGGTCCGAGTTGGCTGCTAAACTAGATGTCTTACAAGTGTCTGAACTGGCATTTCCCTCCCCAGTGTAGAAATGGATCCAATCTAATGTAGATCTGAGGATTTCCCCCATTTCCACCTTCAAGGAAAAAACAACTTGGAAGGAAAACAGTACCTTCTCAGTACTGCTAAGGTCCCTTTCTTTTAGATCTAAAACTATATTACTCTAACAAAAAATCAAGATAAACTTTAGAATTAGATACAATCTTGAGTTTCATTTTGTTAATTCATTACAAATCAATGTAATGAAAGTTTTCACAACTGCTGTTTTCCAATTCATCTTAACATCCTGTCTCCTTTAAAGGCTTCATTCAATTAATCAATTGAGAGGCATTTATTAAGTACTTAGTGTCAGGCATTTTTCTAAGCACTAGGGATACAAAGAAAAGGGGAAAAAATGATTGCTGCCTTGGAGGAGTTCACATTCTATCTGACTTGATAATAAATGGTACAGTAAATGGGACGAGAAATGGGAAAGTACACTAGAATGGGAACTGAACATGCTTTAAAACTGGAAATACAACTGAATTTCAGTTTTATTTTGGCAACTATGGAGGCTGTATTTGGACCACTGAGTAGTATGGCATAATAAAGAGTATGGGATTTTTACAAAGAAAGGTAAAGAATTTTGTAAAGAATCATGAGAGGAGCCAAGATGGCAGAGAAATTACCTGAAGTCTCCCAAATTTATTTCCAACCACCATAAACTAACACCTCTGAACAAATTCTAAAAAAGCAGAACTTGAAAAGATGAGGTGAAACAGTTTTCCAGACCAAAACCATTTGGAAAGTCACCAGAAAAGGCTTGTTTTATTCAGGTAAAAAAGGAATACAGTCCAAAGGCAGGCGGCCAGCAGGAGACACTGAGACTCAGTGCAGGTCAGTGACCAAGGACACCCGACCTTTACCCCTGGGCCCCAGCACAGCCCCAGGAGAATGACCAGGGCTTCCCTTTTTCTGCTTCCTGCTCTCCCTGCAGCCCCACTGCAACACCAGGGCTACCCTGCCCCACCATCACACAGTGCCAGGCCAGGCTCCCTATGGTCACAATGCAACACTGGGTCAACAGCTGCAGTCTCTAGCACAAGAAGCTTGGGACAGTGTACCCTCCCCCCCCAGGAGCAGAACTCAACTGTAAAAGTAACAAAAATAGGCTGGAAAAAAATGAGCAAAAGACAAAAAAAAAAAAAAAAGGAACCTTCCCATAGGAAGTTATTATGGTGACAGAGGGATCAAAACACAAACTCAGAAGACAACAGTATTAAAATGCCTATATTCAAATCCTCAAAGAAAATAGAGATAATAATATCTATCTAATAGGGTCGTTATGAGGACCAAATAAAATAACAATTTCTAAGTCAAAAAGTACTACCTAAATACTAGCCATTATTATTATTATTACGCAAAGGAGCTCCTTTGCAAAATTCCCAAACTCATTCCATACCTCTGTAAAAGGGTCACAGTTAACAATACGGAATGTCTTTCCATAAATTACAAGGCTGATACCCCGATTCAGGTCTTTCCAGTGGTAATGGTCCCCACGGTCATTCTTGGGCAGCCGCTGGCGCTTGATGAATTTTCCCTGAGGAATTCCAGAATTTTCCACAATAGGCTCCGTGACTGACATGCTGTCATCCTCCAGGTAATAATAGATGATCACCTTTCGGATCCTATAATGCTCCTCAGTAGACATAGGCACATCCTCTTGGAAATAGGCATCAAATGTCAATACCTATGAATACAGAAATTCCTCCCAAAAGGAGGAGAAAATGATGACATTAGGTTATCATTAAATAATATTGAGCTATTCCATGTATTAGAACACACTTGCACATATGCATAGACACTACAGTACTTCAGTGATCAAGGAATTTGTTCATTCTCCACCAACGCACTTCACAATTATTCTACCTAACACGTAGTCTTTAAGAATTGCCTTCGGATTGACTGAGACAATAGGAAAAGACAATGCAGAAAGTTGGAAGGAATGCGGGAAAATTGGGACATTGATGCATTGTTGGTGGAACTGTGAATGGATCCAGCCATTCTGGAGAGCAATCTGGAATTATATCCAAAAAGTTAACAAATTGTGCATATTCTTTGATCCAGCAGTGTTTCTATTGGGCTTATATTCCAAAGAAATATTAAAAAAGGGAAAGGGACCTGTATGTGCCAAAATGTTTGTGGCAGCCCTATTTGTAGTGGCTAGAAGCTGGAAAATGAATGGATGCCCATCAATTGGAGAATGGTTGAGTAAATTGTGGTATATGAATGTTATGGAATATTATTGTTCTGTAAGAAACGACCAGAAGGATGATTTCAGAAAAGCCTGAACTGATGCTAAGTGAAGTGAGCAGAATCAAGAAAACATTGTTCACAGTAAAAGGATCATATGATGATCAAAGGTAATGGACTTGGCTCTTTTCATCCACAAGGTGATTCAAGGGAATTCCAACAGACTTGTGATGGAAAGTGGCATCCACACCCAGAGAGAATTATGCAAACTAAGTATGGATAAAAGCATATTTTTCACCTTTTTGTTGTTTGATTTTTTCCCCCAATTTCTCATGTTTTTTTTGCTTTTGATCCGATTTATCTTGCATAGCATGATGAATATGCAAATATGTCTAGAAGAATTGCTCATGTTTAACCTCTATTAAATTGTTTGCTATCTTGGGAAGGAGTAGGGGAAGAAACAAAAATTTGGAACACAAAGTTTTGCAAAGATGAATACTGAAAACTATCTTTGCATGTATTTAGAAAAAATAAAATACCATTAAAATTTGAAAAAAACAAAAACAAAAAAAGAATTGCTGTGATGACATAACTAAAATGGCATCATGTTTTGCATGATTGAACATGTATAATCTATATCATGTTGCTTACTGTCTTGAGAAGGGAGGAGGTGAAAAAGAGAAAAAAATACAAGTCAAAAATTTTTAAATGAATGTTTAAAATTGTCTTTATATATAACAGGAGGAAAATAAAAATATTTTTAAAACAGAGAAAAAAAAGAATTGCTGTGACAAAAAGTTCAACCCTGCAACTAATTCAGTAATAAGCCTCAATGAACATACCTCTAGGTTCTGGAATTAAAAACAAAGACTCCAACACTAAATTCCCATCTAACATCTATCCTTTTTGGTAGGATCTGTAAGAACTTTAGGTATAGCCTTCACAGGCCATGACCAGGCAATAAGGAGTCCTTGGGTTAGGACTTTAGTACGGGAAGAGTTAAATAGAGTAAAGAAGACAAAAAAGCAAAGTGACAAATGTTGGAGGTGCTTCTAGAAAATAGGGATATTAATAACTGTTGGTGTTATGAACTGGATCAGGAATTCTAGAAAGCATTTTGAAACTATATCCTAAAACTTGGTAAACTATTTATACCCTTTGATGTAGCAATATCATAACTAACCCTATCCTTCTAAAGGGATTGAAGAAAAAGGATCCATTTGCAGGGATATATTTATCACATCTCATTTTTTGTGGCCAAAGAATTGGAAATTAAGTAAATGTTCATCTACCAGGGAATGGCTGAACTAATTATGGAATAAGACAATAAAATATTATTGTACTACAAGAATAATGAAAAGAATTGGTCCTAAGAAACATTTAAAGAGTTGTATAAACTGATGCAGAGTGAATTAGAAAGTGAATAGAAATAGAATAGAAATTTATTCAGTGACAACATTGTAAAAAAAAAACAAATAATTTTGCAGACCAGGAATTCTGATAAATGCAACAACAATCTCAAAAGCCCAGTAAAGAAGCATGCTAACCACTTCCTGACAGGTGAAGGACTCATACTGAACAACAAAATATATATTTTGGGACATGTCCAATATAGGAATTTGATTTGTTTTAATATGTATATTTCTTTTTCTTTCTTTTTTTTTTCTGCTGAGGCAATTGGGGTTAAGTGACTTTCCCAGGGTCACACAGCTAGGAAGTGTTAAGTGTCTGAGACCAGATTTGAACTCAGATCCTCCTGACTTCAGGACTGGTGTTCTATCCACTGTGCTACCTAGCTATCTAGGTAGTTACCCCTACCCCTATAGTAGGGGCCTACTATGTATATTTCTTTCAGGAGTTTCTTTTTTTTTCCCTTTTCCCAATGAAGTACTGAATGAGGGGTGATAAGATGGAGAAAAATTAAATGCTTGTTAATTTTTAATAAAAAAATAAAGTTAAGTTACTTTTATAAAAAAGAAAGTTACACAGAGCATACTAAATAACCATCACTCTTATCTTCTAAATGTTTAAGCCCTGTGATATTTACTGTTTATAAGGCGATCTCAATGCTTCCAACTTTGCTTTCCCACAGCATTTTTGGAAATGAGAACAAGTTTGCGCTGTGCTGTAATTTTTAATGTCCAAAATATAATTTGAGGATTCTGGGACAAGTTCATTACCTTTGAAACTAACAAATATCTATAGATGTTAATTAGTGATATAACTATTTCCATAAAATTTTAATCCATCATATAAACTTTAAAAAAATTTCTTTAACTTCTGAATGCAAAAAATGCGCTAGGAATCAAACACGATATACATATATCAAATAGGAAGAAAATAACATCTTGGTGAATGGGAAGATTGAAAACATTCTGAGACATCACTGAAAATGACATGAAGTTTGAAGCCTGCAAACAAACTAGTGAGAAAATTAAATAATCAAATAAAGAGAAATATTAGAGTAATGTGGAAATAAAACCTATTATAAGGAAGGAGCATCTGATACAAAGAGCTATGGAGAGCTAGTAAGATATTTTTTAAAAGGGAAACAATGTCATTATGGTACATGGCAGGGATAATAGGTGCTATAGTACTATTTCATATTATCTGGAAACTATCTGACACTCTTGATCACTTACCTCCTTTCTCATCCACTGGCTTCTGAGAGAATATGTTCTCATTGCTTTCCATCTATCTCATTTTCTTCCCACTTTTTAAAGATGGGTGCTCCTTAAGATTCTATGTGGCTTTCATCTCACTATATTGTACCTTGGTGATCACATCTATATGCATTACTTTTAGTTCTTCCCACAGAGCTACACTCCCAAAATGCCAACTAAGTTTTGGATAGTCTCAACCTGATTTCTTACTGGCATTTCAAACTCAACATAGCCTCACTGAATCTTACTCTCCCACCTTCTCATTTCTATTAACAGTCTATCTAGATAATACTCCCTCATTCTCCCAGTGACCTAGACTGAAAACTTCCTCATTATCTTTGATTCATCCTTGTCCTTGCCTTTCTACTCCCACTGACTATAGCATCCTGACTCTGGTAATTATCCCCTTGACTGGATTATCCTAACATTATCCTCTTCATGTATTTTCCTGCTTCCAGTCTCATCCCTTTTTCAGCTATTCTTCACACCCCAATCAGGTTACTTTAGCTCATAGAGAGAGATCTGGTTATATCATTTTAAAATTTTTTATATTTTCTTTTCCTCTCTTTTTCCTTTTTTTTCCTTTTCCTTTTTTTCCCAAACATGTGCCAGTAGTTGCTTAACTGTGGCCTCCCAAATAAAGCAGACTACTTATTCTAACATTCATATCCTACCTCCAACCTAACTTTATTCTGAACTTAGTACCCACCACCACCACCAAATTGAAAAAATACCATTAAAAAAAAAGACCAAACACAAAGTCTCTAATTAGAATTCATTCTTAAATGTGCATATTAATTTTAACATACTATTTAACAATATAAGCAAGTCCCCATCAGTAATCTTTTTATTCTGTATAATTTTGGGAACATTTGTTGTTATTATCATCTTTATCACTATTGGTCTGGACTTATGATTTCCCTGTTATAGGTTTCACCTAGTGAAGAAACTCCCCTTCTCTCCAAATCCTATCTCATAAAAATCTACAAATGCTTTTCAACCTAGTCTTAGAGAGTAGCTTGCTCAGGGTTGGTTGCACAGTCAGTCTGACAAGAGACAGAAGCAGGTCCAAGATGGTGCTGGGTCCACTCTAGCATGTTTCCTGTCACCATTATTGTCCCACAACTTATCATGAGTTATCACATTCTTTTTTGTGTTTAGATGATACACAATCTCTCCATTTTGCTCATGTTACCCCTTAGAATACTCTCCCCTTTTCCTCATCCTTAAACTCAAAGCCCAACTCAGGAAAGATTTCATAGATGAAGTAGATCTTTCCTCCTATCAGGCTAGAAATGATCTCCTCCCTCAAACTTCTCATTGAACTTTATCTGTAATTGTCCTTTACTACTACTACTACTACTACTACTACTACTACTACTACTACTACTACTACTACAACTACTACGACTACTACGACTACAACGACTACTACGACTACTACTACTTCTTTCTTCTTCTTCTCCTTCTTCTTCTTCTTCTTGTCCTTCTTCTTCTTCTTCTTGTCCTTCTTCTTCTTCTTCTTCTTGTCCTTCTTCTTCTTCTTGTCCTTCTTCTTCTTCTTGTCCTTCTTCTTCTTCTTCTTGTCCTTCTTCTTCTTCTTCTTCTTGTCCTTCTTCTTCTTCTTGTCCTTCTTCTTCTTCTTGTCCTTCTTCTTCTTCTCTTCTTCTTCTTCTTCTTCTTCTTCTTCTCTTCTTCTTCTTCTTCTTCTTGTCCTTCTTCTTCTTCTTGTCCTTCTTCTTCTTCTTCTTCTTGTCCTTCTTCTTCTTCTTCTTCTTGTCCTTCTTCTTCTTCTTCTTCTTCTTCTTGTCCTTCTTCTTCTTCTTGTCCTTCTTCTTCTTCTTCTTCTTGTCCTTCTTCTTCTTCTTCTTCTTCTTGTCCTTCTTCTTCTTCTTCTTCTTGTCCTTCTTCTTCTTCTTCTTCTTCTTCTTCTTGTCCTCCTCCTCCTCCTCCTCCTCCTTCTTCTTCTCTTCTTCTTCTTCTTGTCCTTCTTGTCCTTCTTCTTCTTCTTTTTGTCCTTCTTCTTCTTCTTCTTCTTCTTCTTCTTCTTCTTCTTCTTCTCTTCTTCTTCTTCTTGTCCTTCTTGTCCTTCTTGTCCTTCTTCTTCTTCTTCTTGTCCTCCTCCTTCTTCTTCTTCTTCTTGTCCTTCTTCTTGTCCTTCTTGTCCTTCTTCTTCTTCTTGTCCTTCTTCTTCTTCTTCTTGTCCTCCTTCTTCTTCTTGTCCTTCTTCTTGTCCTTCTTGTCCTTCTTCTTCTTCTTCTCCTTCTTTCTTCTTCTTCTTGTCCTCCTCCTCCTTCTTCTTGTCCTCCTTCTTCTTCTTCTTGTCCTTCTTCTTCTTCTTCTTGTCCTTCTTCTTCTTCTTGTCCTTCTTCTTCTTCTTCTTGTCCTTCTTCTTCTTCTTCTTGTCCTTCTTCTTCTTCTTCTTGTCCTTCTTTCTTCTTCTTGTCCTTCTTCTTCTTCTTCTTGTCTTTCTTCTTCTTCTTCTTGTCCTTCTTCTTCTTCTTGTCCTTCTTCTTCTTCTTCTTGTCCTTCTTCTTCTTCTTGTCCTTCTTCTTCTTCTTCTTGTCTTTCTTCTTCTCTTCTTCTTCTTCTTCTCTTCTTCTTCTTGTCTTTCTTCTTCTTCTTCTTCTTCTTCTTCTTCTTGTCTTTCTTCTTCTTCTTCTTCTTCTTCTTCTTCTTCTTCTTCTTTAAAAATCTACTTTATAGGGATAAGATGGAAGCATGGATAGAAAGCAGTTGTTTGGTATAGAATCTGGGATGAATCCATTTCCCAAAAGAAAAGTGGACAAATGTACTTTACTTCTTTGGGAAGGAAAAAATAAACAAAAACAAAAACCGGCTTTATAGTAGTTTATCCACATATATCATCATTATTAGGCTTCTGGGTGGCACAGTAAATAAATCACCAAGCCTAGAGGTATGAATCATGTCTTAGACACTTACTAGTTGTGTGACTCTGGGAAAGTCCCTTCATCCTGTTTGCCTCAGTTTTCCCAAATGTAAAATGAACTAGAGAAGGAAATGGGCAAATTACAGCAGTATCTTCATCAAGAAAAGCCAAAATAGGATTATGAAGAGTCAGACACGACTGAAATGACTGGACAACAAAATATTATCATCTTTGTAAAAGGTCTTTGTGTCTCATTTAATCTTTCTATCTGAAGCAAGTGCCACATTGTCTGACACATAATAGGTATTAATAAATGTTTGCTAAATTGAAATTGAGACAGGAAAAGTAAAAGGTAAGGCAATGAATGACAAGATGAGATTAAACTATATTTGTAGATGGCTATTTCTGGAAAATATTTCCCATCTGCCTAACCCGTCCTTCTCAAGACCTTTTGCTGGTTCATCAGTCATATCATTATGGGTACACCCTAAGGCCTTTCACTGAGACCTTGTCTCTTTTTTCTCTACAATCACTCTCATGATAACTCCAATGAGTTCTATGGGTTGAATTATCAAGAGAGATATATTCTAGATCTATCTCTCATACCCTAATATCTTGAGATCTAGTCCCACACTACTGCCTGACTTTTGAATACTTTGGATTAGACATTATATAGACATTTCAAACTCTACATAACAAAATAAACTCATTTTCTTCCTCCCCCTTTTAACCAGCCTAACTCTTAATTCTGAAAGGTTTCTTTTTTTGGTTTAAAAAATCCACTTTATAGGGATAAGATAGAAGCATGAATAGACAGCAGTTGTTTTGTATTATCCTTAATTCTGTAATAGCTTTATCCTTAATTCTTGTAATATCCTTAATTCTGAAGGAGGTACCACTATCTTTCCAATCAATCAATCAATAAACATTTACTAGGTGCCCACCATGTACCAGGAATTGTGCCAGTCTCCCATGTTCCCATGTCATCCTCAAGTCCCCATTTTCCTTCGTCCTGCATATCCAATCAATTGCCATATCTAGCTATTTCTACCGCATCTATCTAATTCTCCTTAATGGGCCACCATTCTAATTCACACCTTTTTCACCTTTCACCTGGATAATAGCAAAAGCCTCCTAAATGGTATCCCTTCCAAAAGTCTTGCCTTATTCAATCCATCCTCCACACAGATTTCAAAATTATTTTCCTGAAGTACAAATCTGACTTTGTCATTTCTTTACTCAATACATGGTTCCCCTGTTCCTTTCAGGATCTAATATAAAGTCTTCTTCTTGGCACTTGAAGTCTGTCACAGAGTAGCTCCAAATTATTTTCCCAGCATTATTCTATATTACTTTCCCTTCTTATTGGCATTCTATGGTGAAGTCCAATTGGTTCTCTTGATATCCCTCAATGAAACCTTCCATCTTCTGCCTTTTTAAGTTTCCTCTGACAGTGTTCCATGACTAGAATGTCTTCTCACATCACCCCAACCTATTAAAATACCTTATTTTCTTTAAGACTCAGCTCAAATATCACTTTCTACTTGAAACTTTCCTGATACTTCAAGATCTTACAATTGAGTTTATCTCCTTGAATTACAGTATACCCTCCACATTGTGACTTGGTTTGGATGTATCATGGATCAGCACAAAAAATTAAATGAGAACTTGGGGGGAGTTTTGTGCAAGCTTTTCAATGATATGCAAAAATATGCAGATAACACAGAATCTATGACCAAATTCTTAACCCAAATTTTACAATAAGGTACTGTAAACATCTCATGTAAGAAGAAGAAAGCATTCAGATTTATTTTCTAATACTAAAGGAGGACCAAAAAATTTTTATGTGTATTTTTTGGATCACAGAGGCACCACAACCCCCTACAATGTAAAAGGGACAACTGTATTTGATACATCCTCATATATATATACATTCTGTCTTCTCCAATAAAAGTAAACTTTTTGACAATAAGGAATATTTCACATTTGTCTTTGTATCCCCATAGTTCCTAGTACTGGCACATAGTAGGTGCTTTAAAAATGCCTGTTGGTTGATTAAGAGTGTATTGATTAAGAGCATGTCAAGATTTGCTGACTTCTTAAATATAAAAGAAATAAAAGAGAAGAATGACAGGTAATATTAGAATTTTAAACCTATGTAATGTTGGAATGACCAGTTAGAGAAGTGTATGAAGGGAAAATGAAAAGCTATTTTGGCTAAGTAAGTTTGGGAATAATGAGATTTTCTCATAGCTATAGAGTTTAGAAACAAGAAAACTTAATATCAGCAATGAAATACAAAGGCAGACATGGGAGATGCCAGCATAGAATGATTGAGGTCACCCAGAATTATCAAGCAGTCAGAAACAGGGTAACATGACACAAGAGAGATGATATAATAAAAAGGCTCTGAAGAAAAGATCAAATTAACAATTGAACGGTACAAAGAATAATGGTACAAATGATATAAAGGAAAGAATGATACTTAAAAGAAAAATCAATTAGTTTCACTAGAATTCACAAAAAATACAGTGAGTATTGTGACAAGGAAAATTCTCTGGGAAGAAAGAGGTTACTAGAAACTTTTCCTGTGAAAGTTTCTATGGAATAAAGGTATTCTAAACCTAATTGTGAAGTAATACAAATTAATTATGCCTATGAGGTAAGAGCTTGGAACCAGAAATAGGTATGACTTATCTTTTTAGAAGTTTACAATATCTCCACCAAAAACTACCACACACACACACACACACACACACACACACACACACACACACACACACCACACAAAACAAAGTAAAATCTTAGTCTTTTCAAAGTCAAGAAGAAAACAATTTAGGTATTTTATCTTGAACCTTTTGTTTTTTCTTGACAGAAAGAAAAAAAGGGTATAAAAGCAGAAAAAGTAAGAAAGATTAATAAGAAAGTGTATGATAAGAACACAATAAACTGATGAGAGGAATAGTTTAATTCAATTTGTCATATACTTATCAACTGTCTATGAAATAAATATAGAATCTGACAATGTGGTAGTTAGGATACAAAGGAAAGCAATGATGGGATGCAAGAGAACTTGAAACAAGGAAATCAAAATTTTACTAAGTACTGTGTACTATTTAATGTCAATTCTCTCCACAGGTTGAAACATCTATATATATGACCCACAATTGATATTTTAAAGCCAAAAAGAGTTGAAGGTAATATTTAGTTAAGTAGCAAGTGAAATAGATACTAACAGTTCATCCCATTTATCTGTTGGTTCAAGCTTTTGGAATGAATGACCAGATTTCAAACTTTATATATATACACACATGTGTGTATATTACATATATATATATGTATACATAATACACATACTGTATGTGTGTGTGAAGCAACAGTCATCAAAACTATTTAGTATTACTTATTAAAAAAAAAACAGAAAAGTAAATCAGTGAACAGAGGAAATAAGTAAAACTGAAAACAATCAACATGGTAGCCTGATGTTCAATAAAGCCAAGGAACACAAAATCCTGGTGAGAGAATTCTTTGTTTGACAAAAAATGCTGGAGAAATTATTTCTAGTTAGGAAGAAAACAAATTTAGGTTAGCATCTTATTCCCTAAAAGATCCAAAGATAAAAAGAATCTAAACTTTAAAAGTTATAGCATAAACAAAATCAGAGATCCATTATAAAAGTGAAAATTAATAACAAAATACAAAATAGGAAACACCACAAGCAAAACATATTTTGCTTATAAAAAAATTTTAAGTATTACACAAAGAAAGCAATGCAATTAGAATAAGAACAGAAATTACTGAGTGGAGAAAAAAATCTTTGCATCAAAATTTTCTGATGAAAGTCTGACATTATTTGGGAATAGGCATTAACAAGCTATTTTCCAATAACCAAAGGAAATACAATTTTCAAAAAAAGAGCAAAAAATCAATAACATAAAAAATAATTCCAATCACTCATAAATTCAAACTAAAACAACTAAAAATTTTGCCTTATATCCATCAGATTAGGTAAAAAAATTATAGTAAAATATTTTAGTAAAAGGTGGAAATAAAAGCAGATACTTAAAAGCAGAGCTTAGCAGGCTTAGGAAGACAGACACATTGATACATGATTTCTGAAAAACAATCTGTAATTACTTCAGAAAAGTCATCAAACTTTATATTTTTTGACCCAGAGATCACACTATTAGGCTTATCACCAAGGATGTCAAAGACAGAAATAAAATTTATATGTATTTCAAGGTATAAAATAACATTTAGGTAAAGAGAACTACAGATCTAATGCCAAATAAATTCCAGGACTGGGCATCTATCTTCCCCAGTCTTGATTTCAAATAGAACAATAAGTATAGTAATTTTTCTTTATCTTACTCCAGAAGAAACTACTGCTACACAGGAAAATTGTAAGTACCCTGCCATGTATCATAAACCTATCTAAAAAAACAGCAATGAGTTAGAGATCATGAAAAATGAAAAAGGACTCATGTACAAAAATATTTATAGCAGCTCTTTTTGTGGTGGCAAAAATTGGAAATCGAGAGGACGCTCCTCAGTTGGGGAATGGGTGAACAAATTGTGGAATCTGTAATACTATTGTGATATAAGAAATGATGAACCAACAGATTTCATAAAAACCTGAACTTAGACAAACTGAGGCTGAGTGAAGTGAGCAGAGCCAGGTCATTGTATACAGTTTTTTTTTTTTTCTTTTTCTTTTTTTTTTTTCTTTTTTTTTTTTTTTATTTTAAATTTTTTATTTAATAATTACATTATATTGACACTCATTTCTGTTCCGATTTTTTTTTCCTCTCCCTCCCTCCACCCCCTCCCCTAGATGGCAAGCAGTCCTTTATATGTTGGATATGTTGCAGTATATCCTAGATACAATATATGTTTGCAGAACCGAACAGTTCTCTTGTTGCGTAGGGAGAATTGGATTCAGAAGGTATAAATAATCCGGGAAGAAAAACAAAAATGCAGATAGTTCACATTCGTTTCCCAGTGTTCTTTCTTTGGGTGTAGCTGCTTTTGTCCGTCATTTATCAATTGAAACTCAGGTCTCTTTGTCAAAGAAATCCACTTCCATCAAAATATGTCCTCATACAATATCGTTGTCGAAGTGTATAATGATCTCCTGGTTCTGCTCATTTCACTTAGCATCAGTTCATGTAGGTCTCTCCAAGCCTCTCTGTATTCATCCTGCTGGTCATTTCTTACAGAACAATAATATTCCATAACATTCATATACCACAATTTACCCAGCCATTCTCCAATTGATGGGCATCCATTCATTTTCCAGTTTCTAGCCACTACAAACAGGGCTGCTACAAACATTTTGGCACATACAGGTCCCTTTCCCTTCTTTAGTATTTCTTTGGGATATAAGCCCAATAGAAACACTGCTGGATCAAAGGATATGCACATTTTGATAATTTTTTGGGCATAATTCCAGATTGCTCTCCAGAATGGTTGGATTCGTTCACAACTCCACCAACAATGCATTAGTGTCCCAGTTTTCCCGCATCCCCTCCAACATTCATCATTATTTTTTCCTGTCATCTTAGCCAATCTGACAGGTGTGTAGTGGTATCTCAGAGTTGTCTTAATTTGCATTTCTCTGATCAATAATGATTTGGAACACTCTTTCATATGAGTGGTAATAGTTTCAATCTCATCCTCTGAAAATTGTCTGTTCATATCCTTTGACCATTTATCAATTGGAGAATGGCTTGATTTCTTATAAATTTGAGTCAGTTCTCTATATATTTTGGAAATGAGGCCTTTATCAGAACCTTTAACTGTGAAAATGTTTTCCCAGTTTGTTGCTTCCCTTCTAATCTTGTTTGCATTAGTTTTATTTGTACAAAGGCTTTTTAATTTGATGTAATCGAAATTTTCTATTCTGTGATCAGTAATGGTCTCTAGTTCATCTTTGGTCACAAATTTCTTTCTCCTCCACAAGTCTGAGAGATGAACTATTCTATGTTCCTCTAATTTATTTATAATCTCGTTCTTTATGCCTAGGTCATAGACCCATTTTGATCTTATCTTGGTATATGGTGTTAAGTGTGGGTCCATGCCTAATTTCTGCCATACTAATTTCCAATTATCCCAGCAGTTTTTATCAAATAATGAATTCTTTTCCCAGAAGTTAGGGGCTTTGGGTTTGTCAAACACTAGATTGCTATAATTGACTATTCTGTCTTGTGAGCCTAGCCTTTTCCACTGATCCACTAATCTATTTCTTAGCCAATACCAAATGGTTTTGGTGACTGCTGCTTTATAATATAATTTTAGATCAGGTACAGCTAGGCCACCTTCATTTGATTTTTTTTTCATTAGTTCCCTTGAGATTCTCGACTTTTTATTGTTCCATATGAATTTTGTTGTTATTTTTTCTAGATCAATAAAATATTTTCTTGGAAGTCTGATTGGTATAGCACTAAATAAATAGATTAGTTTAGGGAGTATTGTC
The DNA here is from genome assembly GCF_016432865.1 of Antechinus flavipes. NCBI lineage: Eukaryota > Metazoa > Chordata > Mammalia > Dasyuromorphia > Dasyuridae > Antechinus > Antechinus flavipes. Next base: position 218,303,800 of record NC_067401.1, on the reverse strand, counting down.
ATCTTTATTATGTTCGCTCGGCCAATCCAAGAGCACTTAATATTTTTCCAATTATTTAAGTCTGACTTTATTTGTGTGGAGACTTTTTTATAATTTTGCTCATATAATTCCTGACTTTCCTTTGGTAGATAGATTCCCAAATATTTTATGGTATCAACAGTTATTCTGAATGGATTTTCTCTTTGTATCTCTTGCTGTTGGGTTTTGTTGGTGATGTATAAAAATGCTGAGGATTTATGGGGATTTATTTTGTAGCCAGCTACTTTGCTAAAATTATGAATTATTTCCAATAGCTTTTTGGTAGAATCTCTGGGGTTCTCTAGGTATACCATCATATCATCTGCAAAGAGTGATAGTTTGGTTTCCTCATTGCCTACTCTAATTCCTTTTATATCTTTCTCGACTCTTATTGCCGAGGCTAGTGTTTCTAATACGATATTAAATAATAATGGTGATAGTGGGCAACCTTGCTTCACTCCAGATCTTACTGGAAAGGTTCCAGTTTTTCCCCATTGCATATGATGCTTACTGATGGTTTTAAATATATGCTCCTGACTATTTTAAGGAAAAGTCCATTTATTCCTATGCTCTCAAGTGTTTTTATTAGGAATGGATGTTGGATTTTATCAAATGCTTTTTCTGCATCTATTGAGATGATCATGTGGTTTTTGTTTGTTTGGTTATTGATATAGTCAATTATGCTAATAGTTTTCCTAATATTGAACCAGCCCTGCATTCCTGGTATAAATCCTACTTGGTCATAGTGTATTATCCTGGTGACAATTTTCTGTAATCTTTTTGCTAATATTTTATTTAAGATTTTAGCATCAATATTCATTAGGGAGATTGGTCTATAATTTTCTTTCTCTGTTTTCAGCCTACCTGGTTTAGGTATCAGTACCATATCTGTGTCATAAAAGGAGTTTGGTAGGACTCCTTCAATCCCTATTTTTTCAAATAGTTTATATAACATTGGAGTTAATTGTTCTTTAAATGTTTGGTAGAATTCACATGTAAATCCATCTGGTCCTGGGGATTTTTTCTTAGGGAGTTGATTGATAGTTTGTTCTATTTCTTTTTCTGAGATGGGACTGTTTAGGATATTTACTTCTTCCTCTGTTAGTTTGGGCAAGCTGTATTTTTGGAGGTATTTTTCTATTTCATTTAAGTTGTCGAATTTATTGGCATAAAGTTGGGCAAAGTAACTCCTAATTATTGCTCTAATTTCCTCTTCGTTAGTGGTGAGTTCTCCCTTTTCATTTTTAAGACTAACAATTTGATTTTCCTCTTTCCTTTTTTTAATCAGATTTACTAAGGGTTTGTCTATTTTGTTGGTTTTTTCATAGAACCAACTCTTAGTTTTATTAATCAATTCAATAGTTTTTTTACTTTCAATTTTATTGATCTCACCTTTTACTTTTAGAATTTCAAGTTTAGTGTTTGACTGGGGGTTTTTAATTTGTTCCTTTTCTAGCATTTTTAATTGCAAACCCAATTCATTGACCTTCTCTTTCTCTATTTTATACAAATAGGCCTCTAGAGATATGAAATTTCCCCTTATTACCGCTTTGGCTGCATCCCATACATTTTGGTATGATGTCTCATTATTATCGTTTTCTTGGGTGAAGTTATTAATTATGTCTATGATTTGCTGTTTTACCCAATCATTCTTTAGTATGAGATTATTTAGTTTCCAATTATTTTTTGGTCTACTTCCCCCTGCTTTTTTGTTGAATGTAATTTTCATTGCATCGTGGTCTGAAAAGGATGCATTTACTATTTCTGCCTTACTACATTTGAGTTTGAGGTTTTTATGTCCTAATATATGGTCAATTTTTGTATAGGTTCCATGAACTGCTGAAAAGAAAGTGTATTCCTTTCTGTCTCCATTACATTTTCTCCAGAGATCTATCATATCTAGCTTTTCTAGTATTCTGTTTACCTCTTTGACTTCTTTCTTATTTATTTTCTGGTTTGATTTATCTAATTCTGAGAGTGCAAGGTTAAGATCTCCCACTATTATAGTTTTACTGTCTATTTCTTCTTGCAGCTCTCTTAGTTTCTCTTTTAAGAATTTAGATGCTACCCCACTTGGTGCATATATGTTTAATATAGATAGTGCTTCATTATCCATGCTACCCTTTAGCAAGATATAGTGTCCTTCCTTATCTCTTTTAATTAGGTCAATTTTTGCTTTAGCTTGATCTGAGATCAGGATGGCTACCCCTGCTTTTTTGACTTCACCTGAAGCATAGTAGATTTTGCTCCAACCTTTTACCTTTAACCTGCATGTATCTCCCTGCTTCAGGTGTGTTTCCTGTAAACAACATATTGTAGGATTCTGGCTTTTAATCCATTCTGCTAACCGCTTCCTCTTTATGGGGGAGTTTACCCCGTTCACGTTTATGGTTAGAATGACCAATTCTGTATTACTTGCCATCTTGTTAACCCCGGTTTATGCTTTCCTCCCTTCTTTCCCCTTTTCCCCCCTTCCAAGTATTAAGCTTGTGAGCACCCCTTGCTTCTCACAGCCCTCCCTTTTTAGTGTCCCTCCCCCCGCCTTAGAGTTCCTCCCCCTATCTTACCCTTTCCCTCCCAGTTCCCGTATTCCCTTCCGCTTAGCTTATTCCTTCCCTTTCCACTTTTCCCTTCTCACTTTTCAATGAGATGGGAGAAGTTTCACCATAGATTGAATATGTCTTAAGATTTTTCACTTAAAGCCAATTCTGAAGGCAGTAAGATACCCACTATATTCATCCCCCTCCATTCTTTCTCTCAGATATAATAGGTTTCCTATGCCTCTTCATGAGATGTACTACCCCCACTTTACCCTTTTTCTGGTACAATGTCCTTTCCACATCAATTTCTAGAACAAGGTATACATGTATTCTTTATACATCTATATAGTCAAATTATAGTTCCCAAGATTAATCTTTACCTTTTTAGATTTCTCTTGAGTTCTATATTTGTAGATCAAACTTTTTGTTAAGTTCTGGTTTTTTCATCAGAAATAGATGAAATTCGCTTACTTCGTTGAATGTCCATCTTCTTCCCTGGAAAAAGATGCTCATTCTCGCTGGGTAAGTTATTTTTGGTTGCATACCAAGTTCCTTAGCCTTTCGGAATATCATATTCCAGGCCCTTCGATCTTTTAATGTGGATGCTGCCAGATCCTGGGTGATCCTTATTGTGGCTCCTTGATACTTGAATTGGGTTTTTCTAGCCGCTTGCAATATTTTTTCTTTCATCTGAGGGTTCTGGCATTTGGCCACTATATTCCTTGGTGTTTTGATTTTAGGATCCCTTTCAGTGGGTGATCGATGAATCCTTTCAATGTTTATTTTTTCCTCTGTTCCTATGACTTCGGGGGCAGTTCTCTTTGATAATTTCCTGGAAGACAGTGTCCAGGCTCTTTTTTTCATCATGTTTTTCTGGGAGTCCAATGATTCTCAGATTGTCTCTCCTGGATCTGTTTTCCAGGTCTGTTGTCTTCCCCAGAAGGTATTTCACATTTTTCTCCATTGTTTGATTTTTTTGGATTTGCTTGACTGATTCTTCTTGTCTCCTCGAGTCATTCAATTCCACTTGTTCAATTCTGATTTTCAGTGAAGTATTCTCTTCACTCACTTTTTTAAAATCTTTCTCTAATTGTCCAATTGAGTTCTTTTGTTCTGTGGAATTTTTTTCCATTTCGCCAATTTTGTTTTTTAGAGAGCTGTTTTCTGTTTCCAGTTCACTAATCCTATTTTTCAAGGATTTTACTTCTTTATCCACTCTCTCTTTAACTGACTTCTCCAGGCTCTTTTCCCATTTTTCTTCTAGCTCCCTTGTGAGAGCCTTTTTAATCACTTCTATGAGGTTCATCTGTGCTGAGGAACAGACGACCTCCTCCTTTGGGGATTCACCTGGGGACTGCCTGTTTTTAGTCTCCTCAGGATTTAGAGTCTGCTCTCTATCTGTGTAGAAGCTGTCAAGGGTTAAAGTCCTCTTCAGCTTCTTGCTCATTCTGTCTATTAATCAGAGACAAACTACCAAAGAAAAACAGAAAAAACTGGAGTCTTTCTTTGGGGGGGGGGGGCTGGGTGTGTTATCGAGCTTCCTCTACAGACTGCAGGGGGCAGCAGTGAGGCACTAGCAGGACTGTGCTGCGCCTGCGCTCTGAGATCCCAAAGCGTGCTGAGTCACTGAGGGGGGGGGAAGGGAGGGGCGGCCAGGTCCTGAGAGAGTCCAGCTGTTTGCGGTTGTGTTCTTCAGCCCCGGTGTTTTTAGCTTCTCTGCTGGGCTGTTGACTTGCTGCAGGTTCCAAACCTGTAGCAAAGCTCTCCCCGCAGAAACGGCTACGATCACTCTCCACCCCCTCTCCAGTCTGCTCCCGTGCTCTCGCTGCCACTGCCCTCAGCCTGCGCCCGATCTAAAACCGCCCCAGCCCTCCAGTAAAGACAGACCTTTCTTGGCGGATCTCAAGGATGGCTTCTCTTGGTAACTATTTGTGGGTTTTTTTCAGTCAAGCATTGATTCAGAGGCTTGTAATGAAGTGGATAGTGAGAGAAAGCGCGGAGCTTATGCAACTGTGAGCCTCCTCTCCGCCATCTTAACCGGAAGTCCCATTGTATACAGTTAACAGCAACATTATGCTATGATAAACTGTGACTGACCTAGCTCTTTTCAGCAATACAATGATCCAAGACAACTCCAAAAGACACATGATAGAAAATACTATCCACATTCAGAGAAAGAATATGAATGTAGATTGAAGCATACTGTTTTCACTTTTTGTTTTTTATTGTTTCTTCCTTGTGTTCTGTTTCTTCTTTCACAATATGACTAATGTGGAAATATGCTTCATATTATTGTATAAATCTTTCGAAAATGAATATTGAAAATTGTCTTTACATGTAATTGGAAAAAATAAAAAAAAATTAAAAAAAAATTTTTTAAGAAACACTAATGAGTCAGCTCCAAACTTCTTACTATTGAGTAGTTCAGTCAGTGTAGATTATTAATCAAATTAATATTGTTTGAACCTAACTTTGTCACTAGAGATTGTTTGAATCCAGAATGTCACCCTGACCTCATTAATTCTCTAGAAATGTCAGAGGTAGCTACAAAGAATTTTGGCTTCCCCCAAGTCCTACATCTACCAAAAAAGCACTCTTGTTTTGAGTCTCCACATCCAGGTCTTGTTTTGGGTACACCCAAGCTTGTATTCTGGCTTTGTCCAAATTTTATTAAATGTTTGTATTTATTAATACCCATCTCAATCTACTTTGAGAATATTTGTAGTTCATGTGGAAGTGTGCCCTTGTTATAATCCTATATAATATACTTTCCAAAACCTGAGGAAAGGAATAAACACCTCCTTCTGGCTCACTTTCCTCTATCCAATAAATTTTGTTCTAAAACTATTACCAATTTTGGGGTTTGGTTTTTTTGTGAACACTACTAGTAAGTTCTAGAATTGACACATGAGTATGACAGGCCCATTCCTTCCAGAACTCATTTTTTTCACTATCACTGACCCCTCCATGGGATTTTGTCCCATCTTTTGTTCCCTAGATCCTAAGGCCATGCTTAGAGAACATTATCTACTTTATTCCTCCAGATTTTAGGAACATATAAAAGAAAAGCTTTAACAATGTAAATTGTAGCAACTTTCTCAACATAACAAATAATGTGAATAGGTAACATTACCGACTATTTTGTCCAACTATGTCCCAAAAAAACCAACAACTTAAATGGATGAATATTTATACTATACCAAATTTATAGAACAAGAAATAGAGATAAACCTGTTCAAGAAGAAACTGAACGTTCCGTGAATAAACTCTGAAAGAAAAAAACTTTGGGATCAGACAAATTCACAAGTGAATTCCATCATTCAAAGATCAATGAATTCCAATATAAATCATTTGTAAAGAGTCAATAAACATTTATTAAATGCCTATTATGTGCCAAGATTCTACCAAATTCCTTTTATGACACAGATATGGGTTCTCATACATAAACCAGATAGAATCAAAACAGAAAACAAAAATCAGAAATCAAGATACAAAAAATTTAAATAAACTATTAGCAAAATGACCAAAACAAAATGTAATAAGTATAATATACTATGACTAAATTGGATTCATACTTGTGATGGGAGCTCTGGATCAGCTTGTGAGCTGGGCAGGAATTGCTAAAGCATATCCTGTTCCTTTATCTATCTATCTATCTATATCATATAATCAGGTCAGTTTTCTCAGATTGTCCTGTTTGCATAGAATGATATGAAGTCTGAGTCCACTGTTAATCTATCCATCCTATCTTCAACCTTTGAGACAGCCTTGATGGAAACTCACTTTTCCCAGATTGTCTTTAAGACATCTCAATACCACATAACCTTGTCACTCTCCTGATTCCACCTTTTTTCCCCCTCTCCTCTTTGAGATCTTAAAAGTCATATCCCTTCAAAAACAAATGGCTTATCCAGTGTGACTCTGTCTTGTCTAGTCATATTTGTTTGGATCCATGTGGTATTCATATAATAAAATAGCAGATCTTTTGTTATCTGTGATGGCTGTCTGTGTCACAGTTGCTCCATGTCATGAACCAAATCTGTTATACTATTTTTATAATATTCTTTTACAATTATGCTCTCCCAAATCTATTTCATATTTCTATTTTATATTACCACTTGTGGTACCTTTATCACCACTTCACCTGGAATGCAGGATTGATTTAAAATTGCCAATACTATAAACTTAATAAGCTACATTAAAAACAAAATGGGCAAAAATTATCATTAAAATTAATGTTGTGGTCCGATTATTTTTCAGTTGTGTCTGACTCTTGCTTCTTGGCAACTCCATATGGGCTTCTTGGCAACGATAATAAGAGTGGTTTGCCATTTCCTTCTCCAGCTCATCTTACAGATAAGGAAACTGAGGCAAACAGGATTAAGTGACTTGCTCAGGGTTATATAATTAGTAAGGTTTGGAGGCTTGGATTTGAATTCAGGGAAATTGCTTAAAGCTTAGCATTCAACTATACCACCTACCTGCCTCTGGATATCAAATAAATAGATATTAAAATTTTTATATGATATCAACAAAACCCAGCAGGAAGACACAGAAAAAGCAATTACATTTTAAATTAATGTAGAATATATAAAATGACACATATTCCCTGAAACGCATAAGAATTATATAAATAAAACTACAAAAAACTGTTTACAGAGGGAGAAAAAGCACAAATATTAATCAAAATTAAAACATAATTAAAATGTAAATGATATTAATTGTTCATGGGTAGGATGGATCAATAAAAATGACAATAGTTTAAATTCACTTTACTAACTGAAACTGATTCCTTCAATGCCATACCAATCAAACTACTAAAGAATTACTAGAAAAAATATAAAAATAACAAAATTTGTATGTAGAAGGAAAAAAAAAGTCAGGAATCTCAAGAGAAATATTGAAAAGAAAGGGGAAGGAGGAGAGGCTAGCAATGCTCCATCTCAAACTATTATACCACAAAGCAGTAATTATTAAAACAAATTAGTACCAGTTAAAAAAAGAGAGAAATCAATCTACAGATTAGGTGTATGATATACAGAAACAAATGTAGTACCAAAGTACTGAAAGCTAGATGCTGAAGTGGATAGGATACTGGGTCTGAAGTCAGGAAGATTCATCATTATGAGTTCAAATCCTGGGCAAGTCACTTTAACCCTGTTTGTCTCAGTTTCCTTATCTATTAGATGAGATGGAGAAGAAAATGACAAATTACTCCAGTGTCTTTGCCAAGAAAATCCATATGGGTTCACAGAGTTGGACACAACTGAAAAATGACAACAAAACATTCCATAGTACTGATGTGAAAATAAAGGCACCAGAAGAGATAATACAAAATATATTTATGAAATAGAGTTGGGAGTGCATAGTAGTTAGTGACAAGGAGCAACCATGACATAGACATACATCACAGATAATTTTGCCACTTATTATGTGAAATATCTCATGGGCTCAAACAAATACGAGTAGGCAAGACAGAATCATATTGAATGAGCAACTTACTGTTGGGGGGAAGGAAGGGGAAATAAAGTCAGGATCTAGGGAGTGACAAGATTGTATATTGAGAGTAGATACTATCTTAAAGACAGTTTAGGAAAACTGAGTTCCCATCAAGACACTCTCAGAGGCTGAAGACAGGATGGCTGGATTAAGGATGGACTCAGAGTTCACATCATTCTATACAAACAGGACAGTCTGGGAGAAGTGACTGCTTATATGATTAATAATAGGAACATCATGGATTTGTTTTAGTAATTCCTGAGAATAACCTAGTTCGGGATTCACATTAGTACTAGAGGTACTCATTAGTTGACAAAAATTATTAGGAAAATTGGGTGGCAGTATGGAAGAAATGAGATTTAGACTAATACCTATCACCTTATATTGCAATGCTGGAAAAATTGAGGTAAAATAGAGATTAGAGAGTTTTTAATATTTTAATTGAGAGGGAGATTGTGCTGGGGGCATGTTGCCCCTAGGGCTGATGTCTCAAAGCATCCAGCAGCCAATGTGAGGTTCCCATGAAATATATATATATACACGTAGCTCTTAAGCTATCAGGGTACACCCAAGGCAGGGGCAGAGTCTGAGCATTGAGATCAGGAATGGACCATCAATCTGGTTCTGACTGGGTGGGGAATAGGGCCATAAATTCTGATAAATTGGGATTAAGAAGAACAATGACAGAATGGAGGTAGGCATTGGACAGTCTGATAAATTGGGAAGGTCTGAAGTCATGATGTCTAAGATAGAAGGTCTTTCTCCTTATCTGGACGAACTTAGGAGGGAGGCGTAGTGTTACAACCAGGGGGATGGAGGCAGAACAATTCAAGGAACTGAGGCAGAACAGTTCAGGGAAACTGAGGCAGGACAATTAGCAGAGACTGTGGCACAATATAAAGAAAAACTCCAAATAATTGTATTGCCTAGATATAACTCTCCCATTTTCTATCAGCTATTTTGTCTGATTTTGACTCCCAAAACAGCATGCTTCCTCCAGATAAGCTCATTTCTTGAAATCAAACTGACTAATATTTTTATATTCAACACCTCAGAACCCTTAGCCTACTTCATTGATGAGAGGGCTGAAAAACAGAATAATGAACTCCTTCCAAAATTTTCTTGTATAGAGGACTCAAAATATTCTGGCTGACTCCATTTTTTATCAGCTTTTTTGCCTGTTTTAATTCTCCAACATCATTTTCCTCTCCCTCTTCTGCTTCTTTTTTGTGGAAAAAGGATGTCTTCCCCTTTTAGATTGTAAACTCCTCGAAGGCAGAAAATGTCTTTCTTTTTTTAATTGTATCCCAGCATTTGGCATAATGGTTAGCACATACTAAGTGTTTAATAAATATTTATTGACTATTGGCTACATAAGAAGTCACGCTGTTAATAACTTAGAGAACTATGGGAAAAATTACCTTTCAGATCAATGGATAGGAGAAAAGTTCATAATCAAATAAGGAATAGAGAAAATCACAGAAAATTAAATAATCTGTATTAAATAAAATTTAAAACTTTTTGCACAAAGCTAATAAGGCTAAGATTAAAAGAGAAACAGTTAACTGGAAAAAAAAATCTTTGTAGCAAGTTTATTTGATAAAGCTCTCATTTGAGACCAATTAGGTCTTGAGTAGCTAGATAGGAATTGACCTAGAGAACCTAAATCTCTGTAAAGAATTTGAAAGCCTAATTACTCTCGGAGTTGTAAGCAGAGAGGAGCACTGATAGCATTATAAATGGACTTTTTAATTTTTAATTTTTAAAATTTTGCATAGGCCTTTTGCTCAAGTGAACATTTATTACAACCCCATCTCTGGTAGAACTCTTAGCTGAATTCTTTGCATTGACAAAATCATTATAACTTCACGGTTACAGTATCCAATCAGAAAACCAAGTTATATTAAATCCCCCGAGATAACATTTTCCTTATAAAAGACTTTCTTTACCATAACTTCCTTGCTAACCCCTTTTAGGACTAGCCCACCATGTATACTGCTGCATCATAGCTTCTTTTTTCTTTATTATAGCTAACTCTTTTTAGGATACTAAAACCCTTTTAGGGATGCTTGCATAATTCCTCTTCCCCTACTAACTCCTTTTTGAAGTTAGTCTTTTTGCTAAATGTCACAATGGTTAATATCTAATAGGACTCTAATTCCTTTTCAGGGTCCAGTAATCCCCTACTGGCCATGTCTTAATAGAATCTCTGCTAGGGAACTTGTCTTCCCCCTTGTTAATTACTAAAACTCCTTTTCCTTGCTAAAAATCCTCATGGATTTAACCGGCTGTTAGCAGCATTAAAAAATTTTGTCATTGATAGAGAAAGTCTACAAATTGTTTTGAGATGATCTGTGACATGGTCATAACCCCAATATACTTTGGAGTATCACTTATACCCCATCATTTGGAGCTAATCCCATCATTTTAGTAGCTCTGTACAGGAAAAGTCTGACTGAATCTCAAACCTCAATTTTGGATTTAAAAGAATAAGTGCTATTCCCCACTTGAAAAAAAGGCCTAAGAAAATGAATGGATAACTAGAGAAATGAAAATTAAAGCAATGCTATGATTCTACCTCACACCCATTATAGTGACAAAAATGACAAAAATGCCTTTTGAAAATGATAAATGCTGGAGAAGCTGTGGGAAAACAGATCCCCTACAGGTGAACCGATGATATAAGGATCATGTGACTAAGGCCTGGTCTTATAAACTAGTCTCATAAACTGAGAAAACTTCATCCAATCAGTCCTGTTCGGGCTTACATGCCAAAGAGATCAAAGAGAGGGAAAAGTCCTATTTGTGTGTGTGTGTGTGTGTGTGTGTGTGTGTGTGTGTGTGTGTGTGTGTTAACTCTTTTTGGATTGGCAAAAACAAACAAAAACTGGAAAATCAGGGGATGCTCATTATCTGAACATTGAATAAGTTGTGGCAGGTGAATTATTTCAAATTATTTCAAAAAGATGTGGAAAGACTTCTATGGACTGATGCAGAGTGAAGTCATCAGAACCAGAGAACAATTTATACTATAACGTCAATGATATAAAAAATGAACAACTTTGAAGAACTTTACAAACTGATGAAGAATGAAATAAGAAGAACCAAAAGGACAACATAAATAATTACAGCATTGTAGACAACAAAAACACAAAACAAAAACTTTGAAAACTGTAAAAACTATGTGAGAAATGGATGGACATTTGATTTCCACAGTTGTGAAGGGTGAATTGGAAAAAAAGGGGCTTGAATTAGAGGGTTAAAATCCCTCCATCAGAGACATCAGAGAGTGGTTGGGGTGGAGGCTATCTTCCCTAAAAGAATGTAGGAACATAAGCTCTTTAGGGACAAGGACTGGGTTTCATAATCAGGGGAGATGGTCTGAGACATGAAAAGAATCTTTTGTTTTTTGCCCCTACTTTTCCATCCTTATTTTCTTCTTCTAGAATGGAAGCTCCTTGGGGGCAGGGCCTGGAATGAGTGGGAAACACCCTGCCCTGTTAAGCATTTGATAGCCTCAGGCTTTCTTTCTTTCTTTTTTTTTTTTAATTTAATTTAATTTTATAATAACTTTATATTGACAGAATCCATGCCAGGATAATTTTTTTTTACAACATTATCCCTTGCACTCGCTTCTGTTCCGATTTTTCCCCTCCCTCCCTCCATCCCCTCCCCTAGATGGCAAGCAGTCCTATATATGTTAGATATGTTGCACTATATCCTAGATACAATATATGTGTGCAGAACTGAACAGTTCTCTTGTTGCACAGGAAGAATTGGATTCAGAAGGTAAAAATAACCCGGGAAGAAAAACAAAAATGCAGATAGTTCACATTCGTTTCCCAGTGTTCTTTCTTTGGGTGTAGCTGCTTCTGTCCATCATTTATCAATTGAAATTGAGTTAGGTCTCTTTGTCAAAGAAATCCACTTCCATCAGAATACATCCTCATACAATATCGTTGTCGAAGTGTATAATGATCTCCTGGTTCTGCTCATTTCACTCAGCATCAGTTCATGTAAGTCTCGCCAGTCCTCTCTGTCTTCATCCTGCTGGTCATTTCTTACAGAACAATAATATTCCATAACATTCATATACCACAATTTACTCAGCCATTCTCCAATTGATGGGCATCCATTCATTTTCCAGTTTCTAGCCACTACAAACAGGGCTGCCACAGACATTTTGGCACATACAGGTCCCTTTCCCTTCTTTAATATTTCTTTGGGATATAAGCCCAGAAGTAACACAACTGGATCAAAGGGTATGCACAGTTTGATAACTTTTTGCGCATAATTCCAGATTGCTCTCCAGAACGGTTGGATTCCTTCACAATTCCACCAACAATGCATCAGTGTCCCAGTTTTCCTGCATTGCCTCAGACTTTCTTATTTCACATATTTAGAAACTACCCATGTTTTGGGTCCTTATTTCTTCTCTTTATCTGTTCCCTCTTTTAGTGACTTCACTGACTCTACTGGAGTGATCATCCTTACTCCAAATCCCAAATCTACAGATCTGATCACCATTCTTTCTTGAATTGCAGTCATTATTATTAATATGTCTTAATAACCAGAAAAAATAATGTGCCTGCAATTAAAAAAATAATATAAATAATAAACTTAAATATAATAACAATAATAACAGGTAGCGTTTATATACCGCATTAAGGTTTGCAAAGCACTTCACATTTATCACACATTTATTATTTCATTTGAGCATCACAAAAACCTTGGAGGATAGATATTATTGCCATCCCCATTTTACAGATAAGGAGACTAAGGCAAACATTAAGTGACTTATCCAAGGTCAAAAAGAAGTCAAATGTCTGAAACTGGATTTGAACTTAGAACTTTGTGACTCCAGTTCCAGTGTTCTACTTACTGTACCACCTAGCTTCCTCATTTTTTCTTCCTCTAAACTTATCCTTCATCTAAATATCACTTTCTGTTGAGGAGACCACAATTCATCTACTCACTCCCTAACTGAAAACCTGTACCTTATTTTTGATTCTTGCCTTTCCCTCAATTCTCATATACAGTTAATCCAATCCAATTATTGATGATTCTTAATTACAACTCTCCCTTATCTTTCTAAAAACAAGGCCATTCCTCAATTAGGCCCTCATCACTTCTCAAATGATCTACACAACACTCTAATTGGTCTCCTTGTTTTTACGATTCTTCTTGTTCCAATCCATCTTCCATACAGCTGACAAAATCATTTTCATAACAATCTTCATAACCAATATAGCTTCATAAATTTCATAATCTTGTTGCTCCCCTAGTTAAAAAAAATTCCAGTGCCTTCCTCTTGCTTTTTTGGATAAAACAAAACTGACTCAACCTGGCATTTAATGATTTCCAGCAATTTGCTCAACTCGCCCAATTATAGTACCACCTTTCCTACTTTCTACAATCCAGCCAACATGGCCCACTAGCTGATCCCGTCTCAGATCCTGTGTAGTAGTAATACGGACCAATTCCTGTCCACCAATATAACCTGAAATTCACTTGCTTCTTATTGTCAGCTCTTCAGATTTCAGGCTTAGAAAGGCTCAATTAAAATGTCATTTCCTTAAGGAAGCCTTTTCTTAGCCCCTGAAGTTGTTAGTGGATTCTTTGTTTTTGTTTTTGTTTTTAATTTTTCTTTCTTTCTTTTTTTTAATGATAGTTTTTTTTTATTTTCAAAATATATACATGGATAATTTTCAACATTCACTTTTACAAAAAACCCTGTGTTCTAATTTTTTCCCTCCCTTCCTCTACCCTCTTCCCCAGTCAGCAAGTGAGCCAATACATGTTAAACATGTGCAATTCCTCTATGCATATTTCCACAAATATCTTGCTGCACAAGAAAAATCAGATCAAAAAGAAAAAAATGAGAAAGAAAACAAAATGCAAGCAAAAAACAAAAAAAGTGAAAATCTTATGTTATGGTCCACATTCAGTTCCACTGACCTCTGAGTGCAGATGGCTTTCTTCATTACAAGACCATTGGAACTGGCCTCAATCATCTCATTGCTGAAGAGAGCTATGTCCATCAGAATTGATCATTATATAATATTGATATTGCCATGTATAATGATCTCCTAGTTCTGCTCATTTCACTTAGTATCAGTTCATGTAAGAGTCTCCAGGCCTCTCTGAAATCATGCTGCTGGTCATTTCTTACAGAACTATAGTATTCCATAGCATTCATATACCATAATTTATTAGCCATTCTCCAATTGATGGGCATCCACTCAGTTTCCAATTTTTTTGCCATTACAAACATTTTGGCACATCTGGGTCCCTTTCTCTTCTTTAAGATCTCTTTGGGATATAAGCCCAGTAGTAACACTACTGGATCAAAGGGTATACACAGTTTGATAATCCTTTGGGTACAGTTCCAAACCGCTCTCCAGAATGACTGGATCCATTCACAATTCCATCAACAATGTATCTGTATCCCAGTTTCCCCACACCCCCTCCAATATTCATCATTACCTTTTCCTGTCATTTTAGCCAATCTAAGAGGTGTGTAGTGTGCACCTTTCTTCCTCAAGTCACTTTAAATGTACATGTTGTCTTCTAATTCCAGAAAGTAAATTCTTTGAGGACATGGACTGTTTCTTTATAATTCATATTCTCAATACTCTAGGGAGGTGCCTTGTACAAAGTAGGCACGTAATGTTTGTATAATTAAAGGCAACATGCTCCTAAGAAAAAGTCGACTTGCCCCTGATATTTCCTCCCTGGGTGACGTTGGAGTATGACTTAAACCTGCCTAGGTGTCAATTTTGTTTACCTGTAAAATAAGTAGGTTGAACATACATGACCTCTGAGGTCCTTCCAACTCTAGGTCTGTGATTCTATGAATTAAAGATAAACTTTCAAGGAAAAGTTAAAAGACTCAGTAAACAAGCAGTCTGGCACTATGCCTCTGGAGGTTATGCATTTGGATTAGGTCTCTTTACACCTCCAGATTAAAAAAAAAAAAAGAATTACACACTTTTATATTACATATAAAAAAGAAAATTTTAATTAACAATGTAAATTGTACCAATTGTCAAATATGGAATAATATTACTTATAGTTGTCTGGGCTGGGGGGAAAAAGATTATAATTTGAGGTTTAATTATGTTTATGCTTGAGAGTTATTTTATGTTAAAGTATATTGACTTCCCTTTCTGATAATTCCTTTTGGGCATCTGTATTCCCTAAATTCCCCTATCAGTTGAAAACCTTTTCTCTACCCTAAATAATTGTGTAAAAATGCTGTTATTTTAAATGAATATAACAATCCACTTTAGAGTTATAATTTATAAGAGTTATAATTTCTTCTTATAAATTATAAATATTTTAATATGGAAAGATCAGTTAATGTTGAACTTGTTAAATTTGAGGGCATGGTGAACTTTCCATTTAAGTTTCTTCCCTGAAGCAAGAAATGTATCTAGAAATGAAGAATGATGACAATGACTTTATTATATGGGTCTTTTCCATATTATCAGCTGCAGACACATTTTTGAGAAATTTTTTCTGCATTCTTTTACAAATAAAAAGGACATTTAAAAAAATGCAACTTCAAGGATATCACAGAATCAGCATAGATTCATTTCAATCTCTTCCTATACTATTCCATTATTAAAACATAGCTATTTCCCTTGAATACTACATATTCCCGAATCTACTCAATCAACAAAGATTTATTAAATACTTTACTATGTGCCAGGCAGAGAGACCAAAATGAAATGGTATCTTTGGGGAACTTACCTTCTACCAGGGGCAATAACATAATATATTAACCTATATTGATATAATGTAATTATAATATAATAATAAAATATAATATAATAAATATACTTAATTATATTTATAATTATAAATTATATACTAATTATAGTGTAATTTGGGAGGTAGGGCTATTTTAGGAGGTAATATTTTAATTGAGCTTTAAAAGAAACTAGGGATTGAAGTCTAAGAAGTAGAGATGAGGGAAAAAACCAACTTCTGCAAAGGCAGAGTTGATAGGAAACAGTAAGAAAACTAGTTTTGATGTGAGTTATGGCCAAATGATGTGTTTGAGGTTCAGCACCAAATTATGAGATTGGTATTCAGGCACCAAATGTTAGGGTTTGATCATGTGAAGAATTCACAACGGCCATTCCCTTTAGTAAAAAGTAGACTTATTTAGGAGAAGAGGTTACAGACAAAATGAAGCAGTATATAGACACTAGGAGTGATATATATGAAATAGAGTTGGGAAAGAATATAGTTAGCAAGGAAAGGGGCTGTTAAAAGACAAGTTCCCTAGTGGACCTACCAATTCACCAGGAGAAAGGAAATACCTCATAAGGTTGGAGTATGCCCTTAACTGGCAGAATAAATAGTAAGAGATTTAGCCTAAAAGAGTTAGCTATAAAAAGGAGAAAGACACCAGAAACAAAGAAAAGGGGTTGAGTGGAGACACCATAAGGCATGATAAGGTGTAAGGAGCCATACTATGTGGCAGTATGCTACGGTAGCCCATAACTCCAAGAGGGATTTAACAAAGATGGCGGGAGCCATGGGCAGATTTATAGGGATTTGACATAACTTGAATTCCTGACTGGATGGCTTCCACAGAAGGTAGGATTATATTATAGGGTTAGAATGATTTCTATCAGTGCCCTTCCTTGCCTGCCTCCAGGGAATCCCATCAATATTTTATTCTTTCTCTTGTCAACTGCACCCAGTCACTCAGAATCTCATCAAATTGAATGAATTGTAGAACAGGTGAAAAGCAGTCAAATATAATGATAGACTGAGGCTAGGTTGTGAAGAGCTTTGAATGCTCAACAAAGGAATTTGATCCTAGAATATGCAGGGGCTAGAGTTTTCTGAGTGTGGGGAATGACCTGTTTCAGGAATATCATTTTAACAGCTATGTAGAGGATGAAATTGTTAGAAACACATTCTTGATACTGAAAATTAGATACTGAGGAAAATTTGTTAAAGAAGAATCTTAAGGAATCGTCTTAAATGTTTCTGGCCACAAAAGGGGCTCTGCTCCTCTTGGGAAGAGGGAGCCCCAAGAACAGACGCTAGAGAAGCTTTACACTTTTTGGCTCAGTGCAGCCCCTTCCTTCAGAGAACCGATTGGTCCATTCCCTTCCAGGTTAAAATCTTTCTGAATCAACCATATATATGTTTCCTCCTAAATATGTGTAAATATGTCCTCCCTCCCTGGTCATAGATCCCATGTTCAAAAATGGTGGAAAACTCCTCCTATTAGATGTGTTGTTTAATATTTAATTAGCTGTTAATAAGGCAGTAGTGATTTGGTCAAATCAGGACATTATACCCAACAGTTTGAGCTGTATCAGCTATTATCTTAAGCTTGTGGTTTTCTTAAAACCAAAGACTCTTCCTAACCCCCTCCTCTCCCATACCTTCTTTGCTCAAGGCTTGTATTGATCATTTAATTGTTCTGTGGAATCTTAATTTTCCTTAACCTCTCACATTATGAAAACCTGTTGGTCAGTGGTACCACTATCCTCCACTACCGTGAAGCTTGCAACACACTCTGTGGAAACCCAACTTTTCGTTATTTCTCACAAAATGGAGACAAACTTGAGGCAGGAAGATCAATTAGATTCTATGGCAATAGTCCAAGCAAGAAGAGATGAGAATCTGAAAGGAGATTATGGTTATGTACTGGGGAGGGGGGGGGGGGGAGAAGGGAAGGGGTGGGAAGAGGGAGGGGCGCGAAGGGGAAGTATATGAAAGATGTTGTAATAATGGTTTCGTTTCAGTATAATTTTAGTTACTACATATTAATTCTTTCAATTTTGGTCAACTAAATATTATACTCAGTAGCTATTAATGAGAGGGGAAAAAAGCTTCCATTAATTACAATACCCCATTTCCCCATCTTTTCTGAATCAAAAAGAATTTGCTAACAAGTAAACTTGCAGAGATTTCACCTGTTTAAGCACCACCACTAGTGTAATTCACTTTATAATGTCTGGGTTGTAATTTTTATTATTTATATAAGATTATGTTTGCTTTTTAGAATTCTGTAATTGCAGTGTTATCCTTCCTCACTCTGAAGAATATAAATGAATTTATATCTCTTGCTGGAAAATATACACTCTCATACACATTTATATAGATAACTATATTAATAATTAAGAGTTTTTCCTCTTTTTTAGGGCCTTTGTAAATTAGACTTTTATCCCTCCCTTTCCACAATTTTCACTTTCTCATAGAATATGAGTTAGAATTCTCACGTAGATTCCTGAAGGGAAAAAAGACAAAAACAGTTTTACCAAATATTTATATTTTCATCTGAAGGCAATCCAAAGTCACCTTACTGGCATGGGCCAGACAATTTTAAATTGTCTACTATCCTGTTTTGCTTTTCCCTAATTAAGATCTCACTTCCCCAATTATAATTTTACATATAAATATCTATCTGAAATTAAGTAATCTACAGAACCTGGAATGGCATATAAGATGAATATAAGTAGCATAATGTTGAGGAGGAAAACACCTGAACAAGATAAGGGTTGCCCTTGTTCAGTATCATGGGTTTGGTGAAAAAATTCACATGCTCCATCTCCAAGTTAATGTTCAAAGATTTATTACACTGCTTACCAGTGTTCCTTAGGAGTTTAGCAGAGTCTCCAAATCAGGGAGATAATTGTGACATTGAAGTGGGTCAAAGCTCCAAAGGAGTTTTTAGCAAAGTCAGAATCAAGAAGATAACTTTATGGGAAAAAGAAACAAAAATTATGTTGATATGCTAATATTATGGTTTAGAGATACAACTGAAGAATGGTAGTGGTGGAGTAGTTCTCATCATTGAGTTCTACAGCTTCCTGACTAAAAGATTGACCATCATTATTTGTGGTACTCCCAATATCAGGTAGCGCCTTATGGTCTCTCAGGCTTTGTTACATTCTTATACATCATTCTCACAACTCATCAATAGTACATGGAACCCTCAATTTAGGAATCAGGAAGACCTTAATTTAAATTCTGAGTCAGATACTCAAGAAAAAGTCACTTAATCTCTCAGTTTGTTTCCTCATCTATATATAATAATATAAATAATAATAGCATCCAGGGTTGTCACAAAAAAATCAAATGAGATAATATCTATAAAGCATTTTGCAAACATTACATAATGCTAGCTAGATATACCTACATAAATACTAGCTATTATTATAATTATTATTCTAAAATATTCCCTCTCTCCCTTATTGGTCAGTCTTGAGTTAAGTTGTACAATATATCCTGGACATATTCTCAAGCTCCTCAATGAATTGCTTTACTCCAAGATCCCAAATTGTAGATCTAGAAGCAGAGGTAAGAGACAACACTTTACTTCTTGCCAAATACCATCCTTGAATCTCTCAAAAGTAAAAAATATCTTTAACACACAAGAGACTGGATTTTTCCTAAACAAAAAGGGAAAGCTGGGAAGTCATTTTGGGGAGAGCTATCTCACCATTTCCCCCATATACACATTTGTACATCCACGACACATATTTGAGGGATAACATCATCACCCTTTTCATCTCTAGCTGGCTGTAAAGAATAGTCTCCAATAAGTTTCTTTTGGTCATGTAAGTCTCGTACATGGATTTTCTCCTCTCTCTCTCCTCTCTCTCTAGTGTAGACACTGGATATAATCAGTCATTTGGAATGTACTCTCCACCAAATGTAGGTTTAACAATGGCCTCCTATGGAAATATAGTTCAGTGTTTAAAAGAGACATGATTCCCTTTCCAACACAGGAATCAATAAGAATCTACAACAGGTATGGCCTCTGGGAAGGCTTCCCTAGCTCTTCTTAATTCGACTGCTTTTCCTTTGTTAAATACTATTATTTCCTATTGAGAAAAATTACTATTTTCTTTTATTAATAACCTAATTTTGTATTTGGGACCCAAAGATTATTATTTCCTATTGAGAAAAATTATTATTTTCTTATTACATTTATAACCCAATTCTGAATATGGGATCCAAAGATTAATATTTTCCTATTGAGAAAAATTATTATTTTCTTGTTAGATATGGGACCCAAAGATTCTCTTTTTTGTTTGCTCATTCAAAGTGCAGTCTCTCAAGGACAGTTCTAAGCTAACCCAAAGATTTACTGTAGCTAAACTATCTTATCTGGGTAGAATTCTTACCATAACCCTATCATTGTTCAACTTCAGTAAGAATGGGTGGAGAACAGATTGTTTTGTATAGATTTTATATAGATTGCTAAAGGCAGAATGATCTGGAAGTCATTGATCACATGATCAAAATCAGAAAAAGTCTACCCTGTCTTTATAATATTCATTTTCTCATTAATTATTAATCAGAGTTGATTTTCAGTCAGGGACACATCCTTTTCCAAAGGTATTTAAACACTGAACAATCTTTGGTTAGGAGGGAAGAACAGAAACCTCACTTTTCATTTGCTAGCCTAATTAACAAATTGATTATTAATTACCCAGAAACCCAGGCTTTTCATTTATTTCATTATTTATCTTACATAGGTTGCTTCATATATATTTGTTTTCATATTGTCTCCCCCATTAGATTGTGAGTTCCTTGACTGTAGGAACCATCTTTTGCCTCTTTTTGTATCCCCAGTGATTAGCATAGTGCCTGGCACATAGTAGGCACTTCTTAATAAATGCTGATTGATTAATTTGACTTGGCAAGTTATGTCAGCTTGAAAAATTGGAACTGGGCTATGAGAATAAACAGGAATTTTAAAAGGACCTACCAGCAGAATGGTTTACAGTTCACCTTGGGACCTAATGAGCCAAGAGATAACAGACAAACATGACTGAGGGGGATAATTGAGAGGTAACTGTCTTTAACAAAGACAGCACCTGAAATGATCACAAATGATATAATACATTTTCTTGCTGATGTCCCTTTAACTGCTAGCTTTTCTTGATTAATTTAGCAGAGGGATAATCAGCCAAAAGCTTTAATTGGTTAGGAGAGGCTTAGGAAAGCTATGGCTTATGAATTTTTTTTAAATAACAATTTGTACATTTGCACAAACTACTTAAGAGACAGAATATAAACTTTAATCATTGACTTTCTTTTGCTGGATGTGTAAGGGAGTCATTGGAGTCAAAGCAGGTACCTCCTGAGCAATCTCCACTTCCATGCTAGAGAAAGAAGGGGAAAAGCCAAATGGAAGGCTCCAGTCCAAAACCAGGCCCCAAGTTTAGGACCACCACAAATGTGGTCTGGGAGGATTGGTTCTGCCCCTTTCTCTTGGAAGGGCAGAGGTTCAAGAAGTCCTCAGCTAAACTCCATCCTTCATTGCAATACCTTCTGAGTGTAGAAGAATTGGGTAGAAAAACAAATTAAGACTCCTTATTTTAAGCCTCCTCAAACTCACACAAATAGCATTCATTACATTTGCTGCTATAAGTGGCCTAAATTTACCTAATATTTTTTTCTCTGTTTACATACCTCACTGCTTTTTATCAGCTTCTCTGACACGGTATATTAGCAATACTCTGATGTGTAATATATATGTGTCTCTAATAGTACATATTTCTACTGGATCACTCAGGTGACAAGCTATGATCATGGCCAATGTGTAAGCTAGCAGGTAGCAAACAGATTAGGTTAATTACATATTTAGTAATCAGATTTTCCAGGAAAAATAAATCACTTCCTTTTCTATTTCCCCACAAAAAAGAGAGTTCAAGTTTCTATCACAAATTGTTTACAGTCACAACAATTTTATGAAAGAAGTCCTTTGTTCTTTATCAATTGCTTAACACTGTCATTCATTTTCAGAGAGAAATACAAAACCTTGAACTGAGGTCTCTTCAGGAAGTAAATGGGGAAATGAGAATCCTCTATTTGATTTTTTTTTTTAATGTGACATTTAGTTGGCATGCAAGATGGCATTATAGAATTATAATAATCTGGGAGCAGATGCCTTTTACTTTTGATGTAGAACTTTCAGATATCCTTTTGTTTATGAAGTCTGATATTTTCCCCATCACATAACACAAACTTAAAAGATTCCATTTTTATTTTGCTCAACTTTCACATTTGCGGACTAAGTTTAGGAATATGAGGCAGTGACAGAAAATTATTTCACTTCCTAGCAAAAAAAAAAAAAAAAAAAAAAAGGCGTCTGAATCTGGTAGTTACTTTTCTAGCTGTTTAAGCAGCTATGAAACAATTTCCAAAACTCAGCCAATTCACACTGATTCTAATTAGACTTAAGTGAGAACAATGCAAATACAGTCAAATAAATTTTTGTTTATAAAATTTTTTTTCCAGGTTCCCAAGCCAAATTGATGAGGTTTAGGTTTTGGGGTTCCCTTTTGTCAGGGAACCAAATAAGGTCTAGATTTAGGGAACCAAAATGAGATTAGGATTTCTGATAGGGAGTTAAATGATATGGTCTAGTAGCAGGTTCGGGATTCAGGGAACCAAATGGAGAGGTTTGGCTATCCTGCAACCCCTTGGCATTCGGCCAAGGGTAGGGAGTTTTGGGGACTCCCTTCTGGTGGGGCAGAGATTCTCTGTAAAGGAAACTACAAACCCAAAAAGGCTAGACTCATAAAAGAGGTTTATTATAGGTAGTGGGAAGTCAGCCTTTACCATTCAAGAATAGAAAGGCTGAGTTCCTTAGAGGCAAAGTCTAACAGAGAAGTAAAGTTTCTAGTAGAGGGATCCCAACAGAGGGGCATAAGTCTCATTAAGGAAATAAGTGAGGATAAAGAAAGGGGAACACTGGAAGAGAATATAATTCCGGTGGGCAGAGGTTTCCTTGGCATAGCATGGCATAGCACAGCATGACATGGGATGGCATGTTAGAACCTCAGCAAGGAGTTGTTCCAAGTTGGCTCTTTTTATCTACAAGCTGGGTTTCTGCTTGGGCTGGAATTTGAATAGAATTTATGAGTCTCTTTAATTCAATAGAGTTGGAATTCTTTTAGCTCAGGATGAACCAACCCTACCTAGATAAACCAAAATTTCCCTGGGGCAGTCTCTCACTGAGGCAGAGTTGAAGGAGATTTTCTCCTTCAAGGAGTTTTAGAATTTTGGGGTCCCTTCTTCAAAATGTCAAAAAGCCAATATGCTTACCAGCCTTTCCTATCTGAAGGCTTATAAGTAATGACACTGGAATTCAAATTCCTGACAATTATTAAATCAAGATGCACAAAATAAATGAAATTTAAAACATAAAAAAGCAAATATGCTACATGAATTATCTATTGTCCCTTGAAGAGTTGAAAGCTAAACAAGATATAATATCTTTGTAAATTTAAAACCCCAGAGATAGAAAATGTTCTAAAAGCAGTCTATTACTGAGAGACTAATTAGGTAGTTCATTTAGCCAGGATATGGATCATCAACTTACAAACTAGATTCCATGGAACATAAACTGCTGACCAGGAGGCCAAAAACTTGGTGGGATGGGCCAAAGGCCCAGATTAGAAAGAAATAATGATCTCAACAATCATGTAAAGCAAAGACAGATTTGATGAAGTGAATGGATGGTATTTAGTCAATTCATGACAGATGAAATACGGTTCTCCAAGAAGACATTTGAAAAACAAAAGATAAATAAAGATAAATAAAAGATAAATAAATAAAAAGGTCCAAGTATAGAGTCAAAATGAATGCCACTAATTCATGTGATAAACAACAACAACAAAATCAACTAAAATTAATTTAAAAATACTCAAAAGGGGGGAAAAACAAAAACCTATGATAAATACAAAGGTATTATCCAGACAGTAAAGCAATTGAGGAAACAGCAGGATTGGGTGGGGAGAAAAATAGGTTTGTACAATGAGAAAAGCATTAATGAGATGAAAATGTCAATAGACACAAAAAAGTATACCTACTACATGGCAAAGGCATGGGGGATATAAATTCTTTGATTAGGTTGCCCAAGGAGTAAATGATATAATCGAAGTTATATTTTCTCATTAGAATCAGTCTACTTCTCAATGTGTATTCATTCTCTCGTTATTCTATGAGAGCTGAAGGCTACAATCTTCCAACAATAAACTATGTTGGGTAAACTATTATTATTAGTCTTTGGCATTCAAGAATATCACAGTCCTTTTATTAATAAAATGCTGGCATTATTAATAATGTGATTAATTACCCAGAAAGCATATCTCTTGAATTCTTCAAACACCACAAATCCCATACCTTTTTGTCAAAAGCCACATGTGCAGGAACAAATTCAGAAGGTGGAGGAACCTGCTTCTTTTCTTCATAAGTTGGTGTAGGTTTCTTTTTGTTCAATTCTTGGAACAGCTGGTTTACATGGAGACATTCTTTGCTGGCCCCCACTGGAAGTACAGAGCAGGGATAGCCATTCCTATATCCCAATGTCTGGCTTCGGGGAAAAGTAGTTTTCTGAGGAAGGAAATAGAATCATTAAGAACAATACCATATGTTCATTTGCCACATATTACTATAGAACCCATTATCATATAAACAATTTTTATTCCTTGTTTTTAAATATCATTAAAGTTCCATGAGGAAAATAAACTCAATTAAAAAATGATCACATTTTTGGTGAAGTATTAAATTACTTGTGTAGGGCTGAACAGTGAAGTAGTGATTGAGCTAAAAATATGACTTAGAAAGTCCTGCTCTTTAATTTTAAATGATCATCTTTGGAAATAAAGAGTAAAAAAAAAAGTATTTTATCAGCTAAGATTGTTACCATTTTGTCTTGTAATTAATAATCTTTGAGTGGTATCTGGTAACAGCAACATTCAGTAACCTGTCTGAGAAATCTATTTCAATTTTTAATTAAAATTTTTTTTCTTGCCCATAGTCTAATCTCTTTGAATCCTATCTAACTTCTTTCAAGAGTGAAGTACACAGCAGCTAGGAAGCACAGTGGATGGATTACTTGTGCCGGAGTCAGGAAGTTCAAATGTGACTCTGTCTTGGTTTTCTCAACTATAAATTTGGCATAAGAATAGCACTTACCACACAGGATTGTTTTAAGCATCAAGTGAGATAATATTTTAAAAACAGTATAGTGTCTAGCACATAGTAGGTGTGTTTAGTCATTATTTGTTTCCTCCTGCCTCATTTGAATGGCTGCACTTAGTTAAATGTCCTCTCTTATGAGAACTGGAGAATATGCAATATAAATGTATATTTTCTATTAAAATAACTCACACAGGTCATTCTCAATAAGAACTGCACCCGATTCACAATACATGGATAAGAATGTGATTTGATTGTTTCAGGGAACTCCCAGATGAGGAAAGTTGTCATCTCCTTTGCAATTCTTGCCTAGAGCAGTAATGTCAAATTCAAATAGAAACAGATCCCTGAGGGCTTAGAAAACCACAAATCCATGTATATTATATTTTTATTCTGTTAAATATTTTCCAATTATATTTCAATCTGGTTCCAGCCACACAAAGGAGCTTTGTAGGCTTCTTGGAACCTGGGCCATGACTGTGATACTTCTGGTGTCAAACTAAGAAATTAAATGACATACTCATCAATATTTATCAGATGCAGAAATTGAAGCAAGTCTTCCCAACTCTGAGGCCAGCTTTCAAACCACTATGTCATGCTCCCTCATCATATATGACATGGAAAATACCCTACCTTGGGTACTATCTCCCTGATGGACAAATAAAATAAAATAATATATTTTGCAAACTTTAAAGCCTTAAATAAATGGTGATGGGCAGTAATAGTAACATTTGTAGTAGTTATAGTATCTTTATCCATATTCCCTATTGTCTTTTATCCCCAAGGACAAATGTAACATCTGTAGCTTCAATTCAGTTTTTCCTTTTTTAATAAGAGGCTTCACTAATTTGTAATATGCATCACCTTTGAGTCCTCCTGCAGGACTAGAACAATCCTAGAAAAATGGCTTTTCAATAAAAAAGCATATTCCTTCATCACCTCGCCCTCCCTTCACAAAAACTTTTATGTACATTTTCACCATGGCCCACAATACTTCAAATAGGACCTTCACATTACTTGTACTTCACATTACTCACTATATTTTCACTGGTACCACTTAAGATACTGGTTTGGGTACATAGCACTCACAATTCATTTTGCTCGAATTACAGCAATGGAAACACCAGACGTCCATTGCCTGAAAAGTCACTTGAATTGCCTGCCTCTAAGAATGGCCACAAGCTCACATTCAAAAAATTTTAGGCTCATTACTAAGGCACTAACTCAGTAAATCTGCAAGTATCATTTTCAAATTGCAGAAAAT
This sequence comes from Antechinus flavipes, assembly GCF_016432865.1. Lineage (NCBI taxonomy): Eukaryota > Metazoa > Chordata > Mammalia > Dasyuromorphia > Dasyuridae > Antechinus > Antechinus flavipes. The sequence goes on along the minus strand of NC_067401.1, from coordinate 218,277,505 downwards.
TCAAA
>NC_067401.1:213955000-213960000 GCF_016432865.1 Antechinus flavipes | reverse complement strand
TTTCAAGCTTTTTAATGAATGTTTGTTGAATTTGAATTGTGACCAACTTTGCTGGTGCATATCTGTAATCCCTCCTTCTGGAGGAGGCTGAGCCTGGTGGATCACTTGAAGTTAGGAGTTCTATGGCACAGTAAGGTTAAAGCCTAGCCAGTGACTAGACTGTTGGTCATAAATGTAGTGTGCTTCTTGGGCCACTATACTGTCTAAAAGGGACAAACATGCTCTGGATAGTAAAACAATAGGTTAATACTTTTCTGCCCATCACTATCAAGATAAAGAATTAGAAAGGTCATTGCACTTCTATCCTGGATAAGATAGGAAGATCCAGTCTTTTTTTAAAAGTGAATTTCTTTGGAGAAAATTTAAAAAATGTATATGTATATACACATATTTAAAAAGTGAAGTTCTAGAGGATAATTTAATTTAATATTTTCCAAACCCATGAACTGTTCCTTTTAATGCCAGCTAGTCATCTTGTTAATATAGATCTTTGGCTATAAGGGATGCTGAAGGAACAAGGGCAGATGGACTTGCACAAAATTATGCTTGCTAAAAAAGGCTCAAATGGAAATTTGACAATGGAAAGAGAATTGGATTTGAAGCCACATGGCAGGCCAGTAGCTTTGTATCTGAGTCCAAACATACGTTATATCAGGAAAAGATTTCCTCTCTTTATAAAGTTATGGGGAGGAGAAATCTATCTGGAAATTTATGACAACCTGTTATTCCCTCCATGAGCAGAAAGACCAAATCAACTACTCATCATATTTCAGTTCTCCTTCCTTAGATAGGTCATGTCTTCCATCTGGGCTTTTTTTCCCAACTGTCTTTTACTGAAGGCTTTAATTAGAAGGCAAAGAAAAGCAACCCTGAGAAAGAAATAAATTATCTTCCTAAAGTTTAGGCTTTGTGTCCCTGCTGAAGTTTTCCATTAAAACTTTATATTTACTTTGAAGACATAATATGAATAAAACTGCAAACATTTTCTTCAACCCTGGGAACTCTGCCTTTTACCACATTGTTCTTTGTGGAGAGTAGACTCGAACAATGCAATCTCTACATAATATATTCCCTCATTATATTAGTTTCTATATATGACATAGCCTTTGAATGATCTCACTTAACTTTGAACTGAGTCAAACAGGTCACCTGTTATTTTGTTCCTTATTATATGGCTTTTGGTAAATCACAGCACAGAAATAGCTCCTGGACTACTCTGGACTCTGGATTTTGACTTTCTGAGGCTAACGAGGTTATAGCTATCACTAATCTCCTTCGCCTTAAAGTAGCAAGAAAAGACATAGAGTGATAATATCAACAGCTGGGTATGTGTTCACAGGCTACTTAGCAGTGTCTCTTTGGGATATAAAGGCCTGAAATTTTAAAGACTATCCATAGAACTCTTTTTAAATTTGGAAAATGGAACCTTGTCACAGGTTAAACAACATGAAACAGAGGCACCTACTGTTTATGAATGTTTTTCACTGGCCATCCCTCCATACATTTTAATTTTGTTAAATATTTTTAATGAAATGTAAATTTTGATATTTAAAAAAATTTGAGTTATAAATTTCCTCTCCCCTTTCTTCTCTCTTTTCTTTGAAAAGGGCAAACAAAGGAGCAGCTAGTTGGTGAAGTGGATAAAGTGACAGCCCTGGAGTCAGGAGGACCTGAGTTCAAATCTAGTTTCAGATATTAAAAATTAGCTGTGTGACCCTGGGCAAGTCATTTTACCTCAATTGCCTGAGCAAAAGAAAAGAATAGCATTTTGATATAAATTGCATATGAAAAGTCATTTGAAATTTATTTCCATATTTTCCATTTTGCAAAAGAAAACACAGACAAAAAGGGAGAAAGATAAGAAAGTAAAAACAAAGTACATCAATATGCATTTAGACTCCATCAGTTCTTTCTCTAGTGATGGATAACAGTTTTCATTATTAAGTCCTTCAGAATTGTCTGGGATCATTGTGTTGATCAAAATAGCTAAGTCATTCACATTTGATTATGCTTATAATATTGCTTTTTTGCTATATACAATGTTGTCATGGTTCTGCTTACTTCACTTTGCATCAGTTTACATAAGTATTTGCTGTTTTTTTAACCATTCTGTTTGTCATTTCTTAGGCTACAATAATATTGGGAAGGGCTCAGAATTCCTGCTGATTTCCTCCTTATATAATCTTTGCAGGGAGTAAGGCGAGTTGAGAAGCCAGTTACTGCCAAAGGATAGATGTCATTCATTGACTGCTTTACTTTTCTGCAAATTTAATTATCAAGTATTAACTTGGAAGGTGGAAAGACCTGTAAGTCTTTCATTGCCAAGTCAGTCATTACCTGACTGTGTAGCTCTAGACAAGCAACATAAAATGGTGAGTCTCTTTTCTTAACTGTAAAATGGGAACAATAACAATATCTACCTTACAGGGCTGTTCTGTGATTGGAATGACAAAATACTTTGCAAACCTAAAGAGCTAGTTATGTTTTTTATGATCATGGGAAAGTCCTCTATAAAGAGAGAGTTGTCTATAAAGAATGGGGGGTGAGGGAGAAGAACTGATAGGTTAAAAGAGCAGTAGGTCAGGGGCAGACTTGAACCCAGGAAACACTTTCAGTCTGTTAAATGGTGAGATTTTTAGTAAATAATATTTTGCATCTGGTGCCATCACCAATGATGCCTTCCTGCTTTGTAGCAATATCGAAGGGTTCCCAGGGCTCTATAGACAGGTCGGACATAGGAACATCAGCAGCCCAAGCAATGCTATGTAGGAGGGAAATTTAGGGAGGTCTTCCCCTCAGCAGCTACTATTTTATGATCAATAGCAATAACCACAATAAAAAGTCTTAGAATCATAAACTCAGATTTGAAGGGATTTCAAATGTCAAGGGGGTACATTTTACAGATGAGAAAACTGAGGCTTGAGGGAAGTTTAATGACTTTCCCATATGTTTGTTCTTGAAACCCAGACTATGCTAGGCTGGGGTTAAAGACACAAACAGATCTATGCCCAAACTTAAAAAATCTTAAATTCTAGTAGAAGAGACCCAAGGGCAATAATAAATTCATATTAAGATACAAAGTATGTTTCCATCTTAGGGGAACAAGGGGAGAAGGAAATGTAGCCTTCTGCTTATCAAGGAGATCAGGTTATCATCATCCTAGACTTTATTTAATCTTGGATGTGGAATACAGTGCTTAGCACAAGGGCTGTCATGTAATAGGCACTTTCTAAATGTTGATTGAGTGACTGATTGAATGATCTTTGAATGTGTACAGACTCCAGAGAGAATGGGTGTGTGTATAATACATTCTTGTGTGCTGAATAGGCCATCAGACTGATTTTCTCACACCTTGATATGAAATCCTGTCCAAAGACCCTTTCTAAGGTAAAAAGAGCAATTTTCTGCCTTATTTCTTACCTAGCCATAATCATTGATTGATTGGGCTTTGCTTTAATCAAACCTGTTAAAAAACTTAAAAAGACCAAACTCTCCCATTGAATCTAGGGCTATTTTCAGTCATCCTGATCTATATCTTGCCACTGGACTCAGATGGCTCTGGAAGAGAAAGTCTGGCTGCTAACTTTGCACAGCCCTTCCTCACTTAAATCCAATTCACTTGCATGTCATGACATCAAATCCCTGATATCATGATCCTATAATAAAATGAAGTGACAAATAAAAACAGCCACAATAGTATTCCATTACAATCATATGCCACACCTTGTTCAGCTATTCTACAGTTGCTGGACATTTCAATTTCCAGGTTTTTTTTTTTTTTTCCAGCACACAAAAGATCTGCTATCAATATTTTTGAACACATAAGTTCATTTTTTCTTTCTTCAATCTTTTTGGGATATTGCTGGGCCCTTGAACATAGTTCCAAATTGCAATCTATAATGGCTGGATTAGTTTACAATTCCACCAACAATGCATTAGTGTTCTTATTCCCCATCCCTCCCAGAATTTCCAATTTTTCTTTTCCGTCAGGTTAGCCAATTTAATAAATATGTGATGGCACCTCAAAATTGCCTTCATTTGCATTCTTCTAATTAATAGAGATTTAGAGCATTTTAATGTCTATAGATAACTTTGATTTTTTCTGAACACTGTTCATATCCTTTGTCTATTTATCAATTGAATAGCAACTTGTATTCTTATACATTTGACTCAATTCTCTACATAATTAAAAAATTAGAACTTCATCAGAAAAATCTATTGTAATACTTTCCCCATTTTCCTTTGTTCCTTCTAATCTTGGGTGCATTGGTTTTGTTTGTGTAAAACCTTTTAAATTTAATAAAATAAAATTTTTCATCCTATAGCTCAAAATGCTATTTTTTGTTTGGCCACAAATTCTTTCCTTATTCATAGATCTGACAGGCAAAATTTTTGATGCTTTCCAAATTTGCTTGTGATATTATCCTTTGTATCTAAATCATGTATCTATTTTGACCCTATCTTGGTATTTAATGTAAGATGTTGCACTATCTGCCAATCTACATTTCAATTTCAAAGTAATTTTTGCTAGATTGTGATTTCTTGTTCCAAAAGCTTCTACCTTTGCATTTATCAAACACTAGATCACTATAGTAATTTACATACCTATAATTTATATAATATATTACATACCTCATATATTTCACAGAACTACCATTTTATTTCTTAGACAATACCAAATTGTTTTGATTCTTTTTACTTCATAATGCAGTTTGAGATCTGGTACAGTTAGGCAACCATTCTTCAAGTTTTTTTTCATTGATTTCTTGATATCCTTGTTCTTTTGTTCTTCCAGATGAATTCTGCTTTTTCTTTCTTTCTTTCTTTTTTTTTTTAGTCTATAGTTTTTCTTTAATTTGGTAACTTGATTGGTATGGCACTGAATAAGTAAATTAATTTAGAGAAAATTGTTATTTTTATTATATTGGCTTCACCATCTATGAACAATTATTATTTCTCCAATTACTTAGGTCCATCTTTATTTCTGTAAAAAGTTTTTT